>NC_062542.1:0-85000 GCF_022655615.1 Tachysurus fulvidraco
CCCAAGGGACATTTATTTCAGAAAATATTAATCTAGAAACAATGTTTTACAATACAAATAAATATTTTTGCCACAAAAAAAAAAAAATTAAGTAGAGAGACATCCTTCACAATGTAAGAAAAAATAACTTCCCACTAAGTCACTAGGGTTAGACACGTTCGTGGGCACTATCTAGTGGACTCTTGTTTTCAAGCGCAAAATCACTCGTGCATTTGTACTCAGTCAAAAAAAAAAAAAAAAGTAATGTACACAGTAACGTTGTGTTTTAAAATATCTTTTGGTCAACTTTTTTTTTTTTTTTTTTTTACTGTCGACTGATCGTTTTAGCCGTAGGTAGACGAGTAAAGAGCAGTGTCTTAATATAGTTTCTACCTTTATTCCACAACGAGTGTTCCACACAAACTGCTAGCAAATACTAACAAATATTTCTGTTTTCTGTTCCTTAAACGTATTTAATTCACTACATACATATATATAAATAAAATTAATCCTAGAAAATCATACCACACTGCTCAAACATTTCACATTCAACATAACGTTACGTCGCCTAACTTACCATTCAGAAACAACGACTGTCAGAAGCGCGGTCAGCGAGCGGCAGGAATCCTGTTAGAATACTCGGTTTAAAATCATAATTTGTTTTGTTGGTCCAATGACAATCTTTATAGTGATAGAACACCGGAGAGATCCGTGACTGGGCCGACGAAGTGCTTCGCGCACGTGCGACGCTTTATCGAGTGTGCTCGGAAAGAACATTCCCGAACGTGCTTACGGCGATTAAATAAAAAAATTATAAGTTTTATAAAACGTGCTCCGACATAACGAAAATCGACTCTAAGCATAAACATCGTTTATAAAGTGCCAACTTAGCTCATTCTGCAGACCCCTTTGGGGGTTTTTTGGGGGGTAGTGTTACTATAACATGTGAGAATGTACCTCTGTGGGAGGTTCTTCTATCCATTCAGGACAAATTGGAGCAATCATCTGATGAACAGCAGGTGTTTCTAATTGTGTTTAAAGCAATTAAACCAAACCTTTAAAATACTGTGAAATACCGTGGGTTCTTTCAAGCAAGTCCATAGAACATGGGACGCCTAAGGAAAGGGCACGCACGGAGGAGGTCCGATGTATGGGCAGAAGCGGGAGGCAAAGAGAACATCGTACATCAGTTTTTAAAAGCTGATGTACTGAACAGGGACCTGGGTTATTCTTCTAACCTTTGGTCAGACCTCTCCTGGAAGTTATTTGACGAGGACTCCAAGAGGAATCGGCACTGGTTGTGGGTCATATGGACTCAGAATAGAAATGGTGTTAAGGACCAAGTAGTCCTTAACAGTCCATATGACCCAACAGCACTGGAGCCCGGAGACATGCCAGAAGGTGAGACAAAAGAAGGTAAATTATAATATAATTGTCATCCAACAGCAATTGTATAATTGTAGTCATTTTTAACTAATAGTTGGGTTAAAATAACCCAGCGTTGGGTTCGTCCCTTTTTGACCCAGCGCTGGGTTATTTTAACCCATTAGTTAAAAATTACGACACTGCTGGGTTGAATTTAACCCAAAATGGGTCAGAAATTTTAGTCATTAAAATACTTAATCTACGGTACAGCAATACTTACTTCGGTAATCCACCCCCGCCCACGGGAGGAAACACGGAAGTATGTGGAAGTGCAGTGTTGTAAAAGAATAATAGAGGCATTTTAAATAATGAACATGCATCAAACTGACTGCAGTCAGGACAATTTACTCCCAATTAAATGTGTGTGAAATATGAAAACATTTCATGTAACAGTGAACAAGTTAAAAAACACAGAATCCAAAGAAGCAGTCAGGTCACAGTAATAATAATAAAAGTTTATTAACTATACACAGTTTAATTAATAATAATAAAAAAACAAAAAAAATTAGTTTGTCTGCAAAAATGAATGCTGGCAGAACTCTTACTGCTGGTGTCTCCTGCCCAGGAAGTTCATACACCACAGTCTGTAGAAACTGCCACACCAAGGAACACTGCTTGTTGTTTGTCCGTTAACTTACAGAGAGACAGTCAGTGATCAACGTGAAGATATTTTTATTAAAAGAACTCGTGCTCGACATATAACGCATAACACCCCAACATGGCTCACATGTGTTCCTAGTACCTACGCTCAAAGGGGCTGGGAATACCTTCTTAAAGAGCCCAATACATGTTTAAGCTGCAGCACATTATAACATACAAATCACATTGTATTTCTGAACAGATCATCTATCACAATGATCTACAAAAACACTGATATTACTGTCTGTATATACTGATTATTATAACATGGATTAATACTAAGCAGTTTATTTATTTTTGTTGTTAATATCTGTAACAGGGAGAGGGGACAAATGTTATTAATGACGCCATAGATTTTAAACATTATCACAGTAATATAATCATATGTGCTTCAGTAAGCACAATGTTTCTGTACACTTTGCTTACACTATTATTAAAAATGTACTTAAACACGTGTTATTTATTTATACATAGACATTTATCCATTTATTTGTTTTTATCCCTGTTTATTTGTACATTTATTCTTATTTAATTAATTATCCATTTATTTAATTATTTATTTATACACTTATTTATTTATCCAAATTTATTTATTTATTTGAATTGTCTTGTCCTTTGTGACAGTGATGGCACTGCATCCATCCAAGGAAGACGCCCTTCTGGCATGGGTAAGTTTGCTTGCTCACTTCCCCTACCGTTTCTACCATCATACCATGTTCCAGATACGCAAAGTGAAACATGATGTATGGTGAAATGTTTTATAACGGTTTACAATGTTTATTACAGCTCAACGGGCTGCAGCTGGACGAACCAGTGCAGAGAATCCTACAGCTTCAGGATGGAATCCTGCTGCTCAAACTCGTCAATAAACTGTGAGTTCTCAAAAGAAACGGCAGTATTTACAATTTATATAAGTAGTTATATGTAAAATCAAGCCTCATGGTTAGTGCATCACTAGATTTGCTAACCCTGCACTGTAGAGGGAAATATATTTGCTTTTCATGGAGCTCCTGTTCACTGATTGGTTGTTGTAGGAAAGGAGAGGGGCCAAGCCAGGCCCCTGTTCACCTCCCGCAAGCAGAAAGGCTGTCCATCATCTCGGACTTCCTCCACAGTAAGTTTCCCATTCCAGCTTCATGTGTATTTAATACCGATGTCTGGGCTGACGTGTGTTCATGCCATCCTCTCCTCCTGCAGGCGTGTGTCCTGTTGAGTGCAACATCCTCACACTGTCCAAGGGAAGGATGCTGGAGTTGCAGCTCACCAAGGTGGGTGTGTGCTTACACACTTTAGGACATTTCAGTGGAAATCTCAATCAAGGGGTCTTTATAAGCAGTTAGTTTCAGTGATGGCGTGTTCTCATAGCTGAGGGAGTAGCAAAGGGTTTAAGGAAAGCATCACATGAGCAGATAAAACGATACAGAAACATGTACAGACTGTGAGAGCTGTAATTTCTTCTCCTTATAGAATATAGAGCTTGTGGATAACGAGGATAATTTATATTGTTTATAGGTTGTACTGCTCCTGTGTTACTATGGACTTGCTAACAACAGTCTGGTTGTGGAGTTTGAAACTGAGGTAAGGATTAGTGTGTGTGTGTGTCATTAGAACAGTGTTACAGAAGAATTTGCAAAACATAATAATGGGGCCAAGCACTTCCTGTTTACACACATTACATACACATTACACACACACTACATATTACATGCACATATTACACACACACATAGTTCTGCATAAGACTGTGGCGTTTTATTGAATACTATAATTTAAAACCAGACAATCGAATTGGTTAAAAAGCTGCTGGGCTTTTTAATAAAGTGTGTAATAGTGTGTGATTGTGTTTATGGGGACGAAACAAATGTGATACAGAAGAACAGAAACTGGAATCACGGTTTGTGTTTTGGAAGAAACGATGAGACACAGAAAGAATGCCATGTTTCCCATTACTCAGCATCTCTCTCTCTATCTCTTTCTCTCTATCCCTCTCTTTCTCTCACTCACTCTCAGCTGCAGATGGTGGCCATGTTGCGTTCCGTTCAGCAAAAAGCGAGTGGTCTGTGTCTGTGTGAAGATCTGGACAAACTCCTCACCACGAGCTGTAAGTGTCACTCAGCCCTTTACTCTTCAGGGGATTTCATAGCACCTCAGCTTCAAGTCTTTAATTCGAACGAATTTGATTCAGAATTAAGTTAAGAATTGTCTAAGTATGAATTTTTAGTGTGACCGTAGACTGTAGAATTTACATGTGATGCACATGTCGTCTCTTTCAGCGCTGATCTACACCTCGTCCGTGAGCAGTACGTCCTCTGTCAGCGAGGACGGCTCGCCCTCTTTCCCCCAGGCACGCAGCTCTCCGCTCGTCAGCTTTGCGGAGCTGGACACTGTGGCCTCCAGCTCGTTTGTGGGGTGAGGTTCAGACTCGAACCCGTGTGTGTGTCGGAGGCGTCTGTGCTAACCAGCCACTCTGTCTGTCTATAACTCTGTCGTATTGCCTGCTCAAGGAGTTAAAATAAAGCTTGTTTGTGTAGTAATTCTTTACTGATAATAACTCAACATGTGTTCATCCACAGTATTTAGTGTGTGTGTGTTAGCTCAACTCTACAGGAGCTGATGAGTACGCCTCAGGTGCAGGTGAAGCGGCTGCGTAAGGAGTTAGCGCACGAAGGAGATGTGCAAGACGAGCTGGAAGGAGAGCTAGCCGAGCGAATCGCTCTCCTCTCGGCGAAAGGTAAACACCACGAATAACGACAACATTCTCGCTTTTGTCGTTTCTGTCACTGCGGCGTGTTCACTGTGTGCACAGAGTATGTACCATGTAGCAACGTTCCTCATCTTCAATCTCTCGTTCTCTCTCTCCTACAGAGGGGCAGGCGAGTCAGCTTCAGCACAGGCTGCAGCGCTTGCAGAGGGATCAGGAGGAGATGGAGAAGGAGCACAAAGCTACACTGACCGAGCTGCAGCAGAAGAACGAAGGGTAAGTGCCGTATCACTCGCTTGTTCTCCCCGTCGTCCGTGGTCTAGGGTCGGCCGTGTTTTAAACACCGACGCACGTCGGATCACGTTTAGGAACGCGTGCGTTCTAATACTTTCCGTTTCAGACTCCTCACACGGGTACACACGGTCTTAAAGCAGTGTCGAGACCTTAAAACGGACAACAGCCAGAAAGAAAGACAACTCGACGAGCTGATGGAGGAGAACGGAACTCTCGCAGCACAGGTAAGAGCTGTGGCTTTATTTATTATTTATTTGTTATTTGTGAGACACGTCTTTTATAACAACACCGATCTTTTCTCCTCTATTGTTGCCCCAGGTGAGAAACTCCTTCGCCCAGCTCGCAAGGGCCGAGGAGGAAGTCGCTAAAATAACAGAAGCTCACAATTCATCCCAGACCGAGTGGGGGAACAGGAGGGACTTGCTGCAGAGAGAGCTAAGCCAGGCCATCACTGACAGGGTGCATGCACACGCTAACATAATGAACTTTTTTGGTGTTCAATACATCGGGCTCATGTACATGTACCTTGTTCTTTCCTTAGTCAACATATTTAAACGATGCTAGCATAGAAAATAAAGGATAAATAAAATAGTGCTCCTTTAAAGGCAGGGTCTCCGATGTTTGAGAAATGCTTCAGAAAACTGAGTCGGGACGACAAACTAAACAAAAATCAAAACAAACGTGTAGCCAATGAGCAGAAAGGGGCGTGTCTTGTCAATATGGGCGGAGAGAGTGTTCAGTGCGCATGTGTGACATTAGCAGAAAGCGGTTTTAACATTGACATGGGGGATAAAAACAAAGAAAGAAAGAGAAGAAAGACTTGCAATAAGGACAAGAAGTAGGACGTGTTAATATAGGATCAGCTTTCCAGCGCTGGAGAGAACTGAAGGAGCAGGAAGTTGGCCACATATTCACAGGTTGGAGTTTCCCGAGTCAATAACTCCTGAGCTCAACGCTGTTACTACACAAATAACACCTCTTTTCTATCGTAGTAATGTAGAGAGGCAGCTACAACCGCGTTTTGTGTAGTAACGGCGTTTAGCTCAGGAGTTATTGACTCGGGGAAACTCCAATCTTTGAATATGCACACATGCGCACTGAACACTCTCTCCCCCCATATTGACAAGACCTGCCCCTTTCTGCTCATTGGCTACACGTTTGTTTTGATTTTTGTTTTGTTTGTTGGCCTAACGCAGTTTTCAGAAGCATTTCTCATATCAGAGACCCCACCTTTTAAGTGTAGACTAGAACATAAATATACATGCTATTTATAAGAAAACAATAGTTTAGTGGTTAACAAAACAGTAATGGTATTATTGGTCAGGTTTGAGGAGGTGTTCAAATAAAGAATATGTAGGATAATGAACATTATTGTGTAAATGATTATCGGCACTTATAATAAACTGACAAAACATGAGTTTATTTCTGACTAACATTATTTTCGTACTTTTTTTTTTTTTTCCTGTCTCCATCTTGACATCTTGTCGTTCAGGAATGTCTTTCTGAGCAAATTCAGATCTCACAAGGAAAGATCTCCGTCTTGGAGGACGAACTCGCCAAACTTTCCCAGCAGCCCCAAGAAAAAGGTGAAGTCCTGGGGCCGATTGTAGAGGTATGCGAACTTTTCTTATTAATAACATAGATTTTTTTTTGTTTTGTTGACCTGGATGTAGTATCACAAGACCAATGTACAAGGTATCGTTTTTAACACAAACTTTTCTACACAATCTGCAAGTTTTGTATTAATTCAGTGTTTTTAACGTGAATCAGCTAGTAGCATGTTGAATTTAAGAGCTGTTTCTTCTCACTACCTTCTGAGGCCATCCTTAAAAATATTTTGGTTTGCAGTAACAGGAAAAAAAAAGGGGTCGGAAGGTAGGGGATATATATATATATATGTGTGTGTGTGTGTGTGTGTGTATATATAATATATGTATGTGTGTGTGTGTCAATGTAAAAAAAAAAATAATAATTTTTGGTGATGGTGATTACGTAGGTATGACTTTAAATAAATTAGCATATTGTGACGTCACTGACTGTGCGCGAACCATTGACTGACAGTGAATGAGAGAATGAGACGAAGCGAACGCACAGGAAATAATGTGACATCCGGTAACCAACAGTGTAAACATAGATGACGTCACGGGTTTTTATTTAAAAGAAAGAACATAGCCTTCGTTTGTATGTAGGCTGAGGCAATTTATATATTTATAATACTAAAATATAATATTTTATTGCTTTTGTATTAGTTTTTTGAAGAGTAAAAAAAAAAGGTTTGTCTTAACGCAAATTTACAACCGGCAAGTCAGTCAGACTTAAAGCAAAAAAAAATAAAATTGAGTCGGTCCTAAATTGACAGGGTCGGTCGGGTTACGGCAAACAAGAATATTTTTATATTTATAGTCTTCGTGCTGGCTTCACTGCTCCTCACCGAGCACACATGATTTCCTGATTGTCTTCTTTTTTTTTTTTCTTTTAAAATCCCAATCTTTGCCTCTTCAGCAGGAGAAACTGAAGCAGGAACTCACAGACTTGACTCAAAAACTTTCCAAACTTGAAGAAACCATTTCCCTCCTCAAGAAGGAGAAAATGTCACTCAGAGCACTATTAGCAGAGGAGAGAAGCTCCTTTGAAAAGGAAACCCTCCGCTTGGAGGGACGCATTTCAGATCTTCAGCAGTCGATAAAGAACATGCAAGCAGAGAAAGATGCTCAGGAACAAGCCTCAAGGACCACACAAGAAACTCTTACCTCCCAGATAGCAGCTTTGGAGACCGATCTGGCGCATCTTCAGCAGCTTGAAGTTCATATAACGGCAGAGATCGCTACATCCGCAGAACTGCGCCAGCAACGTGGGATGCTGGAGGCTAAAGTCACCTCCTTGGATGATATGGTTAATATGCTGGAGGCAGAAAACGCAACACGGCAGGAAGTTCTTAATGCCATCAGGGCCGACCTGCAAAACGCCCAGATTTCTCTCGTGGAATATGAAAAAACGTTGGCAGACCATCAAAAAGTGGTAGAAGAGAACGCTTCGCTCCGAGCCAGAATCTCTGTGCTGGACGACACCATCACAAATCTGCAAACCGAGATCGACGCACAGAGAAAAAGAGGCGACGAGCTTCTCACAGCAAACGAGCAGCAGAAAGCTTTGATGGAGGAAAAGTTTCAAAAGCAGGAGCAAAAAGCGCACGAGATGTTTGCAGAGCTAGAGACTCTCAGCCAAGAGCTTCACAGAATGAAGCATCAGAAGCTTGAAGCCAAGTCGTGCGTCGAGAGGTTAGTCCAAGAAGGAGCGGACCTTAAAGCAATTCTAGCAGAACAGCAAGATCGAGGCCAATCGCAACTGATTCTAGTAACCAAGGCCAAAGATGCGAGGGAGATGGAACTGCAGCAAATTATTACAGATCATCAAAACGAAATATCAGAGTTACAAACGAACATCGAGGGAACTGAACTAACGGTGCTGAAAGAAAAAAATATTTCTAAAGACGGAGAACTCCGCATACAGCAAAAGGAACTGTCTGACCTTCAATATAAGGCAGACGATTTGCAAAGACAGCTCTCGGAGGTAGAAGGACTTTCACAACATTTGAGTCAGGACGTGGTCTCCAAAGACAGGGAAGTTCAACACGTCAAGGCAGAGCTTGAACAGAGGGAAGGAGAGATCCAGACCCTTAAGGTCAACCTTCAGTCTCTTGAAGCGAAGTCCAGTGAAATGCGTGACCTTCACCAGAAGGAAATCGAAAAGCAGACGCTCGCCATCATGGAGCTGAAGCTACAACTTTCCGAAGCTGAGAAACTCATCTCGGAGAAAGTTCAATCTCTGCAAGCTCTCGCCCAGGAGTTGAAGGGTTTAAAGGAAGAGCTTTCCATCGAAAGGCAGAGAGTCGTTACGTTGAGACTGGAGGTTACACAACTGCAGCAGGAGATTGATGGACATTTGAAGAAGTTGGAGGAGTCATTAAACAAGAGTAATTCCCTCAAAGAGGAATTGTCATGGCAACAATATCTAGCGTTCCAGAGAGAAAGTGAGGTTTCTGTTTTAGCAGCACGAAACAAATCTCTGGAGGAAGACTTTGCTCAACTTCAGAATAAGTTAGCAGAGGCCATAACTCTAGCTACTAAACTGCAAACTGACTTACTCAAGCTTCAAGAGGAGGTCCAGCATCAAGAGAACCTCAGAGCAAAAGTTCAGGAAGTCGAGAAGGCTCAATGTAAAGAGCTTCAACGAGAGGTCACCGAACTTCAGGCTCGAGTTCAGAAGCTTACCAGTCTTGCTTCTGAGAGAGAAATGCAGCTCGGTGCTCTTAATGAAAAGATGAAAGAACAAGAAGAATACAATCAGAAACGCCTTCAAAAATCCGACGAGACCCTTCAGAAAGAACTCGAGAATGTTGTAGACTTGAAGGGGCAGCTAGAGTCTGCCAAGAATCAGACTGCAGTGAAAAATGAACTTTTGGAGTCAACAGAAGAAAAGCTTAAACAAATGGAGCTCATGTACCAACAGAAAGTATCCCTCATTAGTGAAACCTGTCAGGCCAAGGAAGCTTTAGAAAGAAGAGTGAATGAGCTTTGCAGTAAGCAGAAGCAAGATCTGGATACGTTCCAGCAAGGTTTAGAAACCTTGGAAAAGGAAAAGGAACATCTGTCTTTGATTAATGAATCTCTCCAGAGTGAATGCCTGGCCTTGCAGACAAAGAGCAAGGAGCAACAGGATACGTCAAATGCTTTTAAGGCTGACCTGCAAAGCACCCAAGACAGATACGAGAGAGATATAGAAGCCCTAAAGAAGGAGACGGAGCTTCTCCAGGATAAGTGTTGGAGCTTGCAGACCGAGAACAAGGGGCAGGAAGAGGCCCTGAATACTCTGACGGCTAATCTTCAGAAAACTCAAGATAGGTATCAGAAAGATGTCGAGATCATGAAAAAAGAGAACGAACATCTCTCTTCAGTAAACCAGTCTCTCCAGATCGAGTGCCAAACCTTGCGGGCAAAGGAAACAATACAACAGGAGGAGTTTAGTGCCCTCAAGGCTGACCTGCAAGAAAACAAAGAGAAATTTGAAAAAGATATGGAGATCTTGAAGAATGAGAGAGATCAACTTTCTTCAGTGAACCAGTCCCTTCTTAAAGACCTCGAGGCAGCCCAGAAAGTGGGAGCAGAACTGGTCTCCGTCAAAGAAGTCACTCAACAGCGTGAACACGAGCTTGAAAATCAAGTAAAGGAAATCCAGGTGAAGATTAAAGAAATTTCCTCACTGGCTGAAGAAAGAGAGGCCGAAATAAGAAATCTTCACTCTGAAGTAAAGCAGCAAGAAGTTTCAAGGCTTCGTGCCGAAGAATCTGAGAAGGCTTCAAGAGCTGAACTGGAGGCAAAGGTGGTTCAGCTTCAAGTCCAGTGTGAAGAAGCCTGTAAATGTTCATCTGAGAGAGATTCAGAGCTGAGTCTGCTTCGAGATCAGTATAAAGAGTCTGAGAAGCAGAAGCAAGATGCCTGTCAGGCTAACACAGTCTTGGAGAACATCGTTTCTGAACTGCGCCTCAAGCAAAAACAAAAGATTGAGGAATACCTTCAGCAGCTGGACGCCTCGGCGGAGGAGAAAGATGCGCTTACGACAACCCTCCGGACGGACAGGAAGGCACAACAGGAGGCTCTGGATGACCTACAGAGTGCTTTGCAGCAGGACGTGAAGACCCTGCAAAAAGAAAAGGAGCACCTGTCTTTCATTAATCAGTCACTTCAGAGGGAGTGTGATGCCTCCCAGAGACTTGGAGCAGAGTTGGATTTGAAGCTGAAAGGGCAGATCGAATCCTTCAGGGCTATAAAAGAGGCTCTCCAAAAGAAAGAGATGCAGAACCAAGAACTTCTGGAGCAGCTCAAGGCGAAGGCTGAAACAGTGGAGCACTACAAAGTCCAGGTTAGTTTAATTTCTTTCTTTTTTTCTTATGACCAAGTTGTACCAGGTGAAGTTCTGGAAGTTCAGGGTATCACCATTTTCTGTGCGTCCCTTGTTCCCTACAGGTAGAAAAAGCAAAAACTCATTACATCGGTAAAAAACAGCAACTCCTGGAGGGGCAGAAAGCATGTCGGACCCTTCAGGCCTCTTTGGAAACGAGTGAGCGTGAAGGAAAAGCCTTGAAGGCTGAGCTTAAAGTGGTCTCCATGGAGCTGGGGAATAGCAAGGCATCAGAGAAGAGATTGATGGCACAGATAAAGAGCCTGGAGACTCGGGTAGGTGAATTCATTCCAGCTGTTTACCTTCTGGTTTGTCAGGTTATCGAGCTAAAGTAACTTTTGACTTTAAAGGCAGGGTCTCCGCTGTTTGAGAAATGCTTCAGAAAACTGAGTTGGGACGACAAACGTGTAGCCAATGAGCAGAAAGGGGCGTGTCTTGTCAATATGGGTGGAGAGAGTGTTCAGTGCGCATGTGTGACATTAGCAGAAAGTGGTTTTAACATTGACATGGAGGATAAAAACAAAGAAAGAGAAGAAAGACTTACGATAAGGACAAGAAGTAGGACGTGTTAATATAGGATCAGCTTTCCAGCACTGGAGAGAACTGAAGGAGCAGGAAGTTGGCCACATATTCACAGGTTGGAGTTTCCCGAGTCAATAACTCCTGAGCTAAACGCTGTTACTACACAAATAACACCTCTTTTCTATCGTAGTAATGTAGAGAGGCAGCTACAACCGCGTTTTGTGTAGTAACAGCGTTTAGCGACTCGGGGAAACTCCGACCTGTGAATATGTGGCCGACTTTACTTAAGACGCCGAGGCGCTTTTTTCCTTCTCGATAGGTGAGTAACGTTGGTTTTGCTTTGTTACACAGAACTAATATATGCCTTTGTCCCTTACATGATTATGCTTGTGTCATTTTTACTTGTTTATCTACAATCGTATTGTTCTTCCCTTCAGCTATGATAGACATATTTCTTTCCGTTAGTCGCCTGGGTTATGTATGTGTGGGCAGAGCTATCAATACAGGGGTGGGACCCATTTGTTTTGGTGATTTCAAATGTCAACATTGGCTTTCAAACAAGAGACCCCACCTTTAACTACCTCAGTACTGAAGACTAGTGAAGTGAATCATAAGAACATGTTCTGAATGACCATTTACACTGAAAAAGCTTTACGCTTGCCATCAGAGACAGTATTTTTGTGTTCTAGTTGGCTTATGCAGATCATCAGATAAGAGAACAGAGAAAGCAGGGAGAACAAAGTGTCCCGATGCAACACAGAGAAAATCCCAGAAGTCATCAGGCCATCAACGGTAGTTCGGACAGCCTGGAGCTCGACCTGGACGATTCTTTGAATGCTGTTGGGTAACTTGCTTATTTCTTTTTTTTTTTAGATGGTTTATGGTCTAAGTAATTTTGTACGATCTTGTATACATTGTTGGCCCATCTTGCCAACATTTCCTGATGTTTGCAGGGTTAAAAAAAAAACGGATGTAACAATGAAGTCGAAATGATTACTGGAATCTCATTGTCGCCTTCTCTCTCGAAGCAGTAAACAGTCCGTACCTGGTGAGTCCAGCACTCCTTCGGTCCGAAGTTCAGAGCGACTAGCAGCAAAAAGGCACACACAAGGCGAAGGCTCACTAGAGACCCTGTACTTCACTCCCATGACGCAAGAAAGGGGCAAGAAACGTAAAGACGCCTTCCAGGACCACAAGCTAGAAAGCAGCATCAGTTCACTTGGAGAGTTAACTCTTGATTCGACGAGGAAGCCGAGCTCTTCGGTCCGGAGGCGACGCACCACGCAAGTCATCAACATCACTATGACCAAGGTGTGGCTCAAAAAACCATGTTCTCATCATAGAACATATTAGTTTATTTTATATCCACTACTAAAATTTCGATTTTTTTTTTTAATCGACATTATATCCTGTGTAGAAAACTCCCCTCGGTGGCAGCGGTGCTGCAGACGCCGACGAGTCTTTCTTCAGCCTGCACTCGGCTCAGTCGCAGCCCAATCTGGTCTCACACAAAGCTCACCCAGTGTCTGAGATCTTCGAGGATCCCAACAAACTTCTCAGCCTTCCTGGGTATCGCTGCAGCAATGCGCATGTCAGCGTTCTTCCACGAGGTGAATAAAACACACGTACAATTGTCAGGCATTTCATCTATTCGCCTACATTTCTGATTTATAAAAATTTAAACTTGTTCTTCGTCTGTCTGCAGCCCCGAGCACGTTCGGTATAGGATCCGAATACGAGCCGGACCACTTCTCTGACTGGATGAGGATCGCAGAGCTACAGTCGCGGAATAAATCCTGTTTACCTCATCTGAAGAGCAGCTACCCATTGGAGTCCAGGGTACAGGGTCTAGTTGTACAGAAAGTGTTAGCCTTGGAAAAAATAGCTACCTCATTAATGTTCTCCTGTTGTGTCCTGCAGCCCAGCCTGGGTTTCTCGCACCTCCCTGTGACTGACGAGGACGTTCGTACCGGCGACCCCACCGAGACCATTCACCGTGCCTCAACCATCCTGTCTCAGCTCAAGGACTCCATTGCTAATCACCGCCTCTCACTGGCTCCGCCTGCTGTAGCTGCTCACAGCCAGCGGGCAACCCCGGTTGCCAAAGCACGGGAAGTGCGATCCACACGCAGCCTGCTGGCCCCTAAACGGCCTGCAGGGCAAGTTCAAGACCTTGACACACCCGAGGTGAGGGCATTCGCATCATCACACAGCTTTCCAAAGTTCCGTAGATGCTTTAAATTACAAATAGAAATGTATGTAAATCTATTTCTGTTTTTTTTTTTTTTTTCCTCTTCAGGCAAAGAAGTTAGCCAGCTGCTTCCCTCAAACTCCTAAAGGCAGAAACCTTCGATCTACCAACTCGCAGAACATCGCACCCTCTCCGGTACAACTGCCTGTCCATGCATGTCTCTGTCCTCCATCTTTGTGTGCTTTCATTTTACGCAGCACCTTTTTGTTCTAAGCATTTTCAGACAGTTAAGTGGGTGTGTGGTGTGTGTGTGTGTGTGTGTGTGTGTAGGCTGATCGGTAATTAAATGTCCGTGGCGTTAGTTTCTTGTCTGTCGTGGTCATGGGGTCAGGGAAGGTGAAAAGGAAAGCACTTGAATTACTTGGTGTCTCAGTCAGGAACTTCACACGACACACTGACTGATTTTACGCTCTCACTAGCGGGAGACATTCCAATAAAAAATCAATTCATACATAAAAATAAATTCCAGGCCACGCACACAAGCGATCAGTCTCTTGCTAGTGTGAACGAAGGGTAATGGGGTGTGTGTGTGCGCGCACTAGATTCACACAAAATGCTGGATCCATTTAGTCTTGTAAATCTCTTAATACGTGTCTCTCTCCTTTTTCTCACAGTTAGTCAAAGATGAGGATGAAGATGTGAGACCGCACTCTTCCTCGTCCTCTAAACAACGTGCAATAGAAACAATGTCAGGATACTGAATGTTTTAATCCTGAATGTTTGGTTGTGGATTTCTCTCTCTCTCCCCTCACCTGGCATTCTATTATTTTTCTATATCTTGAATCAGAGGAATTGAAACTTCATGGCACTTACTGCTCTCATCTCATTGCCTGGATTTTTCACTGTGTGTTTGTTATTGCAGAGACCAAAGATGATGTTTTGGAAAAATCACTACATTCTTTTTTTTTTTCCTTTCTGTCGTCAAAATCTATTGCCTTATCGACTGCTGTTTTTTTAAATCCTGTGTCCCAAAGGAAGTAACAGACATCACTGCTTACATAAGGCAGCCTCTGACCACGGTCTCTTCCACCATGTGTCTCATGGTACATTGTAAACTTGGTTATAACCCTAACCCGGTACATCGTTAGATTTACCAGCAGCTTTAAATCATAAAATTCGGTGAACAGGCTCGCACGAGTTTGATTATTCTATCACAGTTATTACCACAGGGCTGTACATATTCAGTAAAATTTTGTATTTGTCGTCTTTCCGTGTGCATTTTTAAATGCTTCCAGTTTTCCTGTTCGATCAAAACTTGTATATGTATAAATTATGCCTTTTTCTATTTCATCTGTTATTTTTAAACGTTTGTCCTTTTATGTTTTCCTATTCTTTGCTTCATTTTCACTTTTAAATTTTCATGTGCAGAAATTAAACTCAACTATGCATTATTTTAAAACAGACTTCTTTTACTTTATTATTAACATAGAATTTATCCACCGTTCACCAAAAGCTTTACGCCAATTCACATCCCCACAGAAGACCAGAAAAAACGAGCTGGAGGATAAACAATATTAAGTAAATTCCTAATATAGTTATTTGAGACTCTATTTCAGGGGTGTCAAACTCTGGCCCGTGGTGTAATTATATTTGGCCCGCGAGATCATATCAAATGTGCATTACATCTGACTAGCCGCATGCTCCGCTAATACTACAAATCCCAGAATGCCTTGCCAGTGTAATGACGCGTAGTCACGAACAGCAAGCAGTGTTGCCAGATTGGGCGCGTTCCCGCCCAATTGGGCTCCTTTTGGCCACGTCTGACAGGAAAAAAATGCATTGCGCAGGTCTTTAAAATTTGGGCTGGTTTTTGATGCAACAGGTGGGTTTTTGTTTTTGACTATAAACAGTATTCTTTATTTTTTTTTTTAATGAAAACTAACTATAAAATAAATTATATAATGTAGGATGATGTTTAAATTAGGTATGGTTCAGGTTAGACAATAAGGTTCAGTGGAATCCTGTCCAATCAGACTTCAAGCTTGATTGGAGGGTTGTTGAAGGCTAATTCGATATATCGCAAAAATTGCATTATCAGTAATCGGCAAGTTAATTCCACCCTCCACAAAAACGGCCAAACAAAAGATGGACAATAGGAGCTTTCAAGACAGGAGGGAGGCAGATTATCTGTTCACGAATATAAAGGACAGACCTGTTCGTCTTGTGTGCTAACGGAGCTAACATGTCTGTAACGAAAGTATGTAACATAAGAAGACACTATGACACGAAACATTATGAGAAGTATAAGGACCTGGACGTAAAGCAGGAGCTCCAGAAGGCGGAGGAGATGGCTGCTGTAAAGATTTATTGTGGCAGCAGAGACGGCAAAATCTGCCCTTTAATGAGGGAGAGTTTGTCAAAAGGTGTATGGTCAAAGTTTGCGACATGAACACCACTAATGTCTCTTTATTTCAAATTTAATTTCTTGTGTTTGTAATATCAAGCTCTGGTTGTTCCAAATCCTGTGTTTAAGCAAAACTAAAGTTTGTTTCCATATGAAAAAGGTTGAACGTTACAGATCAGTTGTAGTTAATTTTTCAATAAATATTCAGTTTGGCCCGTGACTTTATCTCAGTTTCATATTTTGGCCCACTGTGAATTTGAGTTTGACATATCCCTGATCTATTTTGTAAAATATTTGTATTACCAATAAATATTTTACTCTTAATATCTGTCAAATTTTAGATCTTCCTCCTGTAATGCGTTCCTCAGAAGGATCAATACTTTTGGGGGAATCTCATCCATTACAACAGCAAATTCTTTAGGTCTAACTGCTATTTTAAATTTATTCAAAAATTCTCTTGCTAGTGATTGCTAGTGAAAAAAGAGATTTCTTTTTGTATAGGATGTCTTTATTGTTCCATATATAATATCTCCTAGGTGAAAAATTATGCTTATAGGCTTATAGTGTAAATGCCATGTCAAATATTAAGTTTGATAATGATAACGATCTTCTGTGACGTCCGCAGTAATGACGCGAACTTGACGCCATCCAACTGCGACGGGAGAAGGCTCGCTAAGCTAGTTTTTAACCGCTCGGACTGGTTTAATTTGCGTTTATTCTTTTACATTTATTTACATATGTTGTGTATTTATCTTCTAAACACGAATATTGTGTAAAATATGGTCGCGGGAATGAGGTCATTTAATCGTGATATGACTTTTAGCCTGTTTTGCTAACAGGAGTTTTGTTGTGTAGGGAAGAGAAAGGTGTTGTTTACTTTCCCAAAATGAGGGACACGGTTTTCTAAGCTGTTTTACACTGAGGATTAAACACCATGAGCGACTCGGAGGTGGAAAGGTAACGTGTGGAAACTTAAACACATCATTTATTTTACTCACACCAACAGTTAGACGTGTATATTATTAGTGACGTTTTGTGTTTACGTTGTTGTTTACGAAGCTGCAGTAAGTGTGACAAACACAATAACAGAGTGTTGTTCAGGGGAAAGTCGTACAAGTGTCTAGAAGGCACTTAATGACATCATGTCATTCTAAATAATAGATAACTTTCTTACTAATTACTTTCCTGTAACATTAATTCACCATTGTGTTTAATTCCTTCGTGTGTGTGTGTTTTATTTAGGACTATGATGGAGCGTCCTCCACGGCTCCATGTGTAGTGACAATCCAGAAGATTATGATGATGAAGACGTCGTTGAAGATGTTGCTCATCAGCCTGTTATTAAAGTCAATTTACCCACCAGGTAAATCAACACAATCTCTCACACAAACCTGTCATTCATTTGCTGTTATTTCTATCATTTTTGTTGCTTCAGAAAATTGTATTTTGAGTGTATTGTATATGGATAACTTGGAAATGTATAAATTGTCTTATTATATTCTATATTATACTGTGTGTGTGTGTGTGTGTGTGTGTGTGTGTGTGTCAGGATCAAGATTCAACGCCCAGACTCGCCAGAAACAGGCGTCACCTCAGTCACACAAGACCGACAAACCAGTGTCCATAATGAGGGGGTATACTTTACTGCTCAAAGGTAGCTTCAATGCACACACGCGCACACACACTCGCACACATGCTCATACACGTACACACGCACACACACACACACTTGCTCGCACACACACACACTCACTCACACACACGTTCACTCACACACTCACTCACTCACACACACGCTCACACACACGCTCACACACACACTTTCACACTCATACCCACACACCCTCTACATTTTATTGCACATATAGCATGATATGGTTTGTAGGTGAACAATATGTGACTAATAATAATAATTAATAATCCCTTCTCACATCTTTCCTTCATTACATCTGTACCTACTTAATACATATTTACTTACTTCCTTTTCTGTATTTAAACCTTTTCCCCCTTTCTAAATGATATTTTTTCACACTTCTTTCCTTATTTCCTATTCTTACATACATTCTTATTTACTTATTTATTTCTGCTGTCTTTTCCCTTTTCCCTCCATCCTACTTTCCAAATCCCTTCCTTATCGTCTGTCATTACTAACTTCCTATTTTCTTTACTTCCTCACTACTTTCTTACCCACATACATGTTTCCTTCCTTTATTTCTTCCATCTCTCCTTTGTTACTCCACCGACTATGCAAAATGGGCAGCAGTGTGTGTGTGTGTGTTTCAGGAGGCAGCCGTACCCAGAAGAAATTAATATGGAGGTAGAAGATAATGAGAGTTATGTGTTTCCGAGTGAAGCCCAAGGCAGAGAGACGCTGAATATTCAGACTGAACCAAGTGTTCCTGAACCCACACACTCTCCCTCTTCTACAGCAGATTCGACAGATGAACTTGCCCTGCCCTATATATTCACGGTGTGTGTGGGGCCAAAATTAATGCTTAAACTGTCACCTGGATATAATGAAGATAATTCAGAGCAACAACCAGATGAGTCCCTGACCTGTGTGTGTGTGTGTGTGTGTGTAGGCCATGTTGAACACACTTAGGATTCTTAACATCGTGGAGCTGCAGTGTTTCGTGCGCACTCTGTGCTCTCAGTGTGACGGGCAGCTGGAGTTCCGGCAGCTGGAGCAGGAGGGTGAGATCGACGTCCTGGACGTGGTGGACCGAATGCTGGAGAAATGGAGCAGAGGAGAGACGTTACACAACACCATACGCACACTGTACGACATCAACAAGCGAGACCTTGCTGCCAGTCTGGAGAGTGTGTGCAGAAGAGGTACAGTAGGGCTCAGGAGAAATGAGGAAGACTGTTTATAGCTGCCATAACATATGATACTCATCTCTCCCTCTCTCTCTCTCTGCCTCTCCCTCTCTCTCTCTCTCTCTCTCTCTCTCTCTCTCTTTGCCTCTCTCTCTCTCTCTCTCGCCTCTCCCCTCTCCCTCACTCTCTCTCTGCCTCTCCCTCTCTCTCTCTCTCTCTCTTTGCCTCTCTCTCTGCCTCTCTCTCTTTCTTTCTTTCTCTCTCTGCCTCTCCCTCTCCCCCTCTCTCTCGCTCGATCTCTGTGCCTCTCTCTCTGCCTCTCCCTCTTTCTCTTTGTTTCTCTCTCTGCCTCCCCCTCTCCCTCTCCCCCTCTCTGCCTCTCTCGCTCTCTCTCTGCCTCTCTCCCTCTCTCTGCCTCTCCCTCTCTGCCTCCCCCTCTCCCTCTCCCCCCTCTTGGGTGCAGTTTGAACTGAGAGCCAGTCACAAGCGTCGTTATTACAGTCTTTACGAAGGAATCTGTCGCCCGGGGCAACAGCGCTACATCAGGCACGTCTATGTCGAGTCGTCCCTTGTGCTGGAAACTCCACAAAACGATGGAACGTCAATCCGCACCTGCGACCTCTTCTCTCCGCTCGCGAGCGAAGGTCATGTCCGTGTCGTCGTGACAACAGGTGTCCCGGGCATCGGCCTTTCAGTGGCAATGCAGATGTTCCTCATGGACTGGACGGAGGAGCAGGCATGTCAGGAGTTCCAGTTTGTTTTTGCTCTTCCGGGTCGTGACCCTCACCTGGTCAGAAACTCGGATCAGACTTTCCTGGAGTTTCTTGCCGCGTTTTATCCTGAAACAAAGAAAGCGGAATTCCTGGCACGTGAAGACTGCCCTGTGCTGTTCGTCATCGACGCGCTGGAGCTCTGCAAGCAACGTCTCGATTTTCAGAACAATCCAAGCATCACCGAGATCACGACTCTGGCTCCTGTGGACGCCCTTCTCACAAGTTTGAACAAAGGAGACTTGTTGTCTCACGCGTGCATTTGGATCACAGCCCATCGTTCCACATGTCAGAAAATCCCCCAGAATTGCATTAGCAGGGTTACAGACCTGAAAGGATTCGGCAATGCACAGAGGGACGAGTACTTCACCAAGTCAGAGGTTTTCCAGGTCTGTACGACGCTTGCTATTTTCCTCTATTCTCCTGGATTGGGTCGGTCGTTTTTGAGCAGTATTTACAGAACCGAGGGATCAACGAGCAAATGCCAAAGCTCACCACTTTCTACGCGCAGTACGTGATCGTGCTGACGAACCGGAAAATCGAGCGCTACCTCGGTACGGGGATCGAGGCTTCACGCTGGACAGAGGCAGATAAACACTTCTTGATGAAAATGGGTGAGCTGGCACTGCAGATGCTGTGTGAAAACAAGAACATCTTTCATGAAGACAGCGTGTCTCGTTTGCAACTGGACATCGACGATGTCACTCATCAAGGCGGGATCTCATTCGAAACAGGCGAATCCACCAGAGAAAATAGGAGGAGCTTTGGGTTTGTCCACCACAGCATTCAGAAATTTATGGCTGCATTGTACACCTACGTAACGTTTCGGGTGACGGGAGAAAACGTTTTTGAGCCGAGAGGAAGAACGCGGACGGAGCGACCTGTCAGTGAGCTTTACAGACCCGTCATTGACGCGGTGCTCGCCAGGCAGGACGCACACATGGACCTCTTCCTGCAGTTCCTGTTAGGACTGGTGGCCGAAGAGACGGAGATGCAGCTGTGTGGCCGCCTGCTGCCTCAGCGTCACCCGAAACCACAGGGTGTGGAGGGTGTGCTCAAGCATGCGAGGAAGAAGATAAAGGAGAACACCGTACCCGAGCGGTGTAGCAATTTGGAACAGTGTCTTTCCGAGCTGGAAGAGAGCAAGCATGTGCAATGAGACAAGAACAAAATGAAGAACTCTTCGATAGAAGCACCTGAGGAAAAGAGTTTATTCTAACAGTACACGTTTTAGTGTGTGGAGTGTTTACAGGAAATTTTATAGTGACTTCCTTCTGTAAGGCAGAGAGTTGCTTAAGCTGCTAAAGGCTTTCACAAGACTTCAACCTCATCATGTTTTCATTTAGTGAAAAAGCAGCATGCACCCGAGCGCCGGCTATCAGCAGAGACCGTGGACGAGACCATGTTGAAACTGCACGTAGTATGAAAAAATATAGCTAGTTATTGCTCCTTATATAGATATTTAAATTGGGGAGTTGAATGAAAGAACTAGAATTTCTGCAGGATTTACATAACATCCTTCTTCGTAACCAGCCGGTGAACTGATTACATTTTGAAATTAATCCAAAGTGGTTCAAAGTTCCCATTTATTTGAATGTGAGGGGAAGCGTTAAGTTTAGAGCGTTGCCGTAACAACGACAAGTCTTCTCTTGTCCAAGTTAAACAAGGTGCTAAAGTTAATCCAACATGTTATGTGTAAAATTCACAAGAAGGGAATTTTCTCCCATGAAGGGAAATGTGCTTTCTGAAGCAGGTAAAAATATGAGAATTTTCTGTGTGTTGGCTCCCGAATCGTTTACTACTTAAAAACAGAGTGTCAGTCTCACTACAGCGTCCTCTCTGAATCACTGAGGAGATGTACACGACTCTGAATCACTGAGGAGATGTACACGACTCTGAATCACTGAGGAGATGTACACGACTCTGAATCACTGAGGAGATGTACACGACTCTGAATCACTGAGGAGATGTACACGACTCTGAATCACTGAGGAGATGTACACGACTCTGAATCACTGAGGAGATGTACACGACTCTGAATCACTGAGGAGATGTACACGACTCTGAATCACTGAGGAGATGTACACGACTCCACATTATTGACAGTTGCACCTTTTTGCCTCTTTGGCCAAATAATTTATCCATAATGTAGACAGACATCTACAAAGGACACTAAACAGAGGCTTGTTTTATTAAATAATGACAAATGTGTGTTTGTACGTTATAAAGACGTTGTGATTCGCCTCAGCTTGGAACGTCTTGTTTTTGTGTGCATTTTTTATTTAGATTTTTTTTATCATTTCATTCAAACACATCGATGGGATTGATTATGTTCATAGCTAGGAACTAGGAAATGAAATTAATATAAAATACATTAATTATATATTTATTTCAGGATTTACACCCATATATTCCTGCCATTCCCCATCCTATCTTATCCTGGTGTGTAAAGTAATTACAAGATTTTCGTTATTTCATTTTTTTTTTTCTGTATTTAGTGATTTTAAAGCCAACCCGTCACTCTCCGGTACAGGTTCACGATTGTTGAACGATGCACAGTGACACCATCTGCAGCAAGTCGATGTTGTAGGTCTTTGGAGGTGGTGTGAGGGCTGTTTTTGACCGTTCTCACCATCCTTTGCCTCTCCAATATTTTACATGGCCTGAAACGTCTGGCCTTAACGAGAACTGTGCCTGTGGTCAAAACTTTCAAAAGTTATTGAACTGGATGCTCTGCCACTGGAGAACCCCATAGAATAGAGTGATGATGGAAATGGAACATCTAGAGTAAATAATAGCACATTAAAGACTTGTAGTATGTTCTTTAGGGCCAAATAAATATTTTAACCCTTTAGGGTATGTTCAATAACTTTTGAAAAGAGGCACACACCACTCCAAAACAAGTTGCTAAATATTTATTTGACCCTAAAGAACATACTACAAGTCTTTAATGTGCTATTATTTACTCTAGATGTTCCATTTCCATCATCACTCTATTCTATGGGGTTCTCCAGTGGCAGAGCATCCAGTTCAATAACTTTTGAAAAGAGGCACACACCACTCCAAAACAAGTTGCTAAATATTTAGTTGACCCTAAAGAACATACTACAAGTCTTTAATGTGCTATTATTTACTTTAGATGTTCAATTTCTATCAATTTCATGTGATTAATCAGGTGAATGGCATTTTTGGCCAATGTGTCACTGATGTTTTTAGATGCAAATCAGCATGCTTTGCTGAAATATGAACATATGCATGTAGTGCACCAACAGACAAGATGAGTTACCAGGGGGCCCAGTTTATGAGATGGGTCCTATAGTGGAGAATGGTTTGCTACAATTTGATTGGATGCCAATGGACTAACACAAACAAACATCCAGTGATATCAGATAAGAAGGCTAAGACAACTACCAGACATCTTGCTTGACCAAAAAAAGGCGACCCCAGCACCCAGGAGAGGGCATTTTAATTGGTCCTTTTTTTTTTTTTTTTTTACCAATGCTCCTTTTACTTTCATTCTAAGGCGCAGGCTAAGATGACCATAAATTCCTTTGACCTACAGATGTATGGAATAAAAACACTGTCAATAATAATCGTACGTAATTCAAAGCATTTGTGTGTAAATTTGAATTTTGCGGAGTTGGATCCCAAAATTTACGGCCACGACAGTTTACGATTTTGTGTGTTTGTTCAAAAACAACTCCAAAATGTACGACTATGACAGTTTACACACACAACGCTTGTTTTCACAACACCTCTTTTTCACACACGAAATAGGTCTGCAAAATAACTGTCAAAAATACGTCATCACGTTCACAGGCATTACTATCCGAGGGAAGATGAATCGATTCCACGAAATGCGCATGCGCCCCGCCCTCTTTTATACCACTGGCGAAATGGCGGATCAGTAGCCAAGCGCTCACTCATCGTCAGTGTTGTATAAAGTATTAGAAAGCAATACTTGAGTAAAAGTACAAGTATCATACTAGACAAAGACTTTGGTAGAAGTGAAAGTCACCTTTTAAAATACTACTCAAGTAAAAGTCTTAAAGTATCTGATATTTACTGTACTTAAGTATCAAAAGTCATTTTCTGATATTCAATGTACTTAAGTATTTGAAGTAAAAGTAAAATTTCAGTGATTTTCGGTAGGTATAAGATCAGGGACGGTTCTAGGGTTTCATTTTTAGGAGTTTTAGCCCTCAGTGAGAATTTAAAACAAGAAGAGTTTTAAATTCTCAGTGAGAATTTAAAACAAGAAGAGTTTTATATTATATATTATATGACTACATAGTAACCCAAAAGTTATGGTATTATTAAATGGCAAAAGTGGACACCAAAATTTTATGCATGATGCAATGATGCCAGTCTTGAATCAAATCAGTTCATGTGTGTGTGTGTATTTTCTACAAACAGTGTGTCCAATGAATGCAGTCATTAATTAACTAATATTCACAAAGGCGAAATCAATAAATGTTATTTTTATTTAGTATTGTATGGATTGTTTGCATTAATATTTTGTTTGTGCTACAACTCTGGTAATAAGAATAGTGAAATTTCACTGCTTTTGGTTGCCGTATTTGCAGCTTTCCGATTAACGTTATACATTAACGCCTCCAGCTCTGACTGCGCGTGCACGCTGCGCGTACCTGTGCTTCTCCGTACAGCGTGCAATGCAATCTAGGAGCAGTGATTCACCAAACCTCTCTTATTGCAGACACACACATTTCTTCTGATTCTATTTTGTAGTAACGAAGATGCTTAGTGGAAATATAACGGAGTAAAAGTATACATTTTATCTAGGAAATGTAGTGGAGTAAAAGTGAAAGTTGACATAAATTTTAATAGTGAAGTAAAGTACAGATACATGACATTTCTACTTAAGTACAGTAACGAAGTGTTTTTACTCCGTTACATTACAACACCGCTCATCGTCTCAGGTAAGTTGGTTTTCCCTTCCAAATTCGGACATGTTTAAGGGTTAGTTATCACTAATAACAGAGAGGAGTAATATTACAGAGACAGGTTAACTATAGTAAGTAAGATTAGCTCTCAGAGTAAGGTTACATTAGGTGCTTAAAGAATACAGATGTTTAGGAGGTCATCACTGCAGTCTGTAGTGTGATGAGATAGGCCTACATAAAACACACAGTTGTTAGTAATCACAAACCAAATATCAAAACACTTTAGATAAACCATCTGATTTCCTTCCTCCAATGCACATATTTTTTCTTATTGTATGATCCATTTGGATCATTTGTTATTGTTAAGGTGATATTCCTTAGCTGGTGCCCTGAGGACAGAGAGGTCATCTGACACACACACACACACACACACACACACACACACACACACACACACACCTGAGATGAAGAGGGACCAAACCCACCATGCCTCTACTGTCTTGTGTATACCACCCAATTGGTACCTGTGTGAAGATCACTACATATCTTTATAACAATGTGAGTAAGTTGCGGTCATATTTTCATCATAATGATAATGAATATCTGTCGTTAACTTAAATGGAGTATTTATAAATCAAATCTAAAATAATTGTTCATAAAATATTTTTTATTTTTTAAAAGCTACTTGGAAAAAAATACAAATCATGTTTTCATGATTGTGTTTCTTTAAAGTAGCAGGAAAGATATTTAAGAAAGAAAATTTTATTTAATTTAAAGCTATGAACAACTTTATATATTTTATCTATACATAATGAAAAAAATAATATAGCTGTTAACAATAGCAGCCTCCAAAATAACTTTAGGCCCATTAACAAATATGAACTATGCATAAATCAACCAACTTAGGCTTACTAACCCATTGTTTCACTTTAAACTTCATAAGTTAAAAATACTCAAAACATTTGAGTAAACTTTTTGCCACAGAACATTTGAAAAACAAACTACATTTTTTATCTTAAGTTTGTAGAGCTTTAAAAAAAATCGACAAGTTGGGTGGCGCTAAGAGCCATGGGAGCCACCAAGCTTTACTTCAGTGGACCTTAGTTGCACCCCACTCATCACAATGATAACTATGTACAGCTTTCTTGCATACACATCACATTCAATCAGATATTTATAGTTAAGTGCTAGTTAGCAACAGCCATTTTGCAGCCCGCACTAGCACGTGCCCGCGACCTTAAATCAAAAGACCTCCTCGCGTCTCCTTCAGCTTTGACGAAAGCGCGTTGTCACGCACACGCACACACACACACACACACACACACACACACATTTGACTTGAGCTTTTAAAATGAATTAAAAGAGGCTTCGAGGCAGATGAATTTGCCTCGAAAAATTTTTGTAATCGAGTCATCCCGCCCTAAATAAATAAATAAATAAATAAATAAATAAATAGGTTCCCGGGCGCCGCAGCATAAATTACTGCCCGGTGCTCCAGGTGTGTGTTCAAGGTGCGTGTGTTCACTGATGTGTGTGTGCACTTTCAATGGGTTAAACGCAGAGATCAAATTCTGAGTATGGGTCACCATACTTAGCCGTATGTCACTTTTTTCAGTTCTGCAAAGCTGTAAACTCACTCAGTGCACATATTGTGTGAGTGCAATATAAAATGGCTGCTACACGGTAAATTTGAAATCCGGAAATCAACACCAATAGAGTTAATTTCAACACTTTAAAAGTCTATATATGGGAACCACCCGCAAAGTGTTAATTCAACACTTTCAAAAGTGTTGACTCTCACAACACCAACACAGTGTTACAATTCAACTCTAATAGAGTAAAATATTAACACCAATGCAGAGAACAACACTGTTACAGAGTTGAGTGCAGCTTTGTAGAAAACAGTGGCGGAGTTAAAATTCTACACTGTTCTGGTGTTGACCCAACACTTTATACGAGTCAAATATTACACCATCCTCTTGTTGATAGAACACCTTTTTAGAAATACCAACAACACTAAAGAAGTGAACTTTTTTCTTATTAGGGTTCTGCATTACTCATCATTTAATCTGAAAATAATAATTTGAATTAAAACATCACTCCATATAACTCCTTCAAAAATTTATTCCAGCACATGAACACCAGGCAATCACATTTATTACAAATAACAATCCAAACTAATGTAAAATAGTCTGTCATTGCCATAGGACATTCGTAAATCAAATGGCTTGTGGCAAATACGAGAGGGATGTTCTTAATGAGACACAATGTCTGACTTGCATTGAGTCCAATGCCATTTCCTGCTTGCTGAAGGTTGACCTTAGTTGGACGGTTATTTTTGTCCAAATAGCCATAGTTGAAGGCATATAATCTCTGAAGAATGGAATTGAAAGAAATAGGATTGCAACTCATGTATTCAAAAAGCAGTTTCACTTCATACTGTGCAACTCCTTCCAAGATATCATGCATAATATCCAGCACAAAATTCTCAGATACATTAAAGTAAGTCAAGGTATTGAGTATAGAATTTCTTTTAACACCGTAACAAGAGTTTTCGTTGGGGTTGTCAGCAAGATACTTATAATGCTCCTCATTTAGGTTTCGGTTACGCAACATCACTCGCGGATCATCCTCACTAAATACTTCCTGTGCTAAAACCTTGTCAGTGAGGTAAAGTCTGCAATAATGTTTTGCAGAAAAAGACTCGACGTAACCAAGAATACCATTTAGACCAAGGTTATCGCCGGTAATTTGCGAAATAGTCCCAAAAACGGGCTCCTCAGAAAATGACATCTTCATTCCCTTCTGCACAAGTTCTTTCACATCATCAACTAATGGGCCAAGTATTTTGTCCATGCCATATTTTTTCGCATCTTCAGAATGGAACAAAGAAATTAGATGTATGTTCATTAAGGAAGAATTTATGTGTGGTGGCAAGTTTCGAAGCACAAAATATAAACAGCCAAGTTTATGAATCCCATGTTTAGATCCTAATGGGTTTGCTGTTTCGAAATCATCATAGTAAATTTGGATCTGAAGTGATCCCCACTATGGATGGAGTACAATGGATGGTTTTTGTAATACTGTCCATCACAAAAATCTCGATACATATCACTTTGCTATTTCCCTTGAATGAGATTACACACTTCATCATTCCTAAAAATGAACAAGAGTCTTCAGAAGAGGGATATATATATATATGAACGTGTCATTAACTGGAATCTGTTCAAACATTCCAGAGATTTTATTTCTTCTTGAATCGTATCTGACACCTAAATGCATTTCAATAGGCTCGACAACCCCCCATTTCTCACTGAAATATTTCCTCCATTTTGTATCGGTATTAAAATCAGAGAACGGATTATGAAAACTATTAAAAACTTCGTCAACTGAACTTCTACTTGTGCTATCAACTGGCACGACATTTAAAATTCTCTCTCTTAAACTTGTATGAAAATCATCAACAAAATCCTCCATGCTTTCAACAACTGACATAATTAAACTGTTTGCAACACCATTACCCTGCAATTTGGCTATTATCGATGCACACATTTCCCTGGAACCATCCCTTGAAACAGAAGAACAATCTTGCAAACTTGCATCATTATCTGATCTTTGCTCTGTGTCAGACACAACAAGTGACACTGCTTCATCAGGATTTGGAGCTTGTTGATGTTGTAGTGATATATTTGCACTACTTGATGCTACACCCCCAAAATGAAATCTAGTTAAATGTTTTCTAAACCCTGCATAACTTTTAAATTGCAAGTTACAGCCATCCTGAGCATAAACTAGCTCAAATTTCTTCCCAGGGTACAAACCATATACAAGTTTAAGGTGCCGAATTAATTTAACTGTTGTACCAAGCAGTGATTTGCAGATGTAGCATCTAAATATCATTCAAGAATTTAGCTCTGAGCTCCTTTACCCTTGGGCTCTCACTTGTGGTGCCAACATCAATTCCATAGACAGTAGTTTGGACAAAAGTGTATAGATTTTTGAATGGAAGATCATAGCTGATGCTGAAGACAAAATGGACCTTGAACAGTTCATCAATTGCTGCTAGTGAAGAGGATGCTTGACAGGGGATGATCTTTTTATCAACCACGATGAAGAACTGACTGATGGCTTCTTTGCTGCACCCTGAGGCAAGAATGTATGGTTGACTATTCTCTTCTGTCTCAAGGTGTTCCTGTATACTCCGGCATGTCTGAATGAAGAAAAAATAAGTACAGCTTAATCAGTTAAACATTTATTTTAATCTTTTTAGCTTAACTGAACATCGCAAACAACAGAAGACAGTCCAGAAGTAAAGTATATGCACCAAGAAGCTGTTAATTCAATTTAGGTTGAGAATTATCAACTTGCTATTTTAACCCCCATTTTAGAGTTTCTCTCATATTGAATTATAAACTGTAGAAATGGATTGATTCGAGGTACAACACTCATATGCCATGTTTTATGTCACCAGAGCACCAGTTACCTACTTTGTGAAATACCACCAGATGGTCAACAGCCTGACAAACACTGATCTTATGGATTTTCTTTCTTCCTGAAGCCTGGGGTGATAAGAGATGCAGAAGCAGAAGGAATGAAGATGTGTCACCGTCCCAAATCTGAAAAACACAACATATGTAAATGTGTATAATATATTTTGTAGATTTAAGCTGCAAAGCCATTGCAAGTTATTGGTGTACAACTCTACCTGGGGAATCTTGTGCCTCGCTGCCTTCTCTGTTCTGTTTGGCAGATGACAGTAATCTTTTCAGCAGTGGAGTAGGAGTCAAGGTTTCTGCTAGTCTGATAACCTTTCCAAAAGTCTGGAAGCAGTTTCTGACCCAAAGAGGAGAGTGAAGTCCTGAAGAATCTAAAGCAGAAGAAAACATGTAAAGGAATGACCATAAAACATTAATTTAATTCACAAGCTTAATGTGTTCAGTTTCAACGAAGGAGACACTAACAGTTCTCTGAACCTAGCATTTCAATTTGCTTAAAGGAACACTCCACCGTTTTTAGAAATAGGGCTTATTAAACTTCTTTCCTACATTTAGATATGTGGGCAAATGCATTTGTCTCGGTGCATGCATTGTTTTAGTTTGGCAGGGTCGCCGCTAGCTTAGCATAATGAATGGAATCATATGTTGCCAGCTAGCATGTCCCGAAAAAAAGTGATCCAAAAAAAAAACAAAAAACAAAAAAAAAAACACAATTACTTCTTGTGTCCTGCGTATTCACAACGAGTACAAATAGCGATACAGATTAAGACTAGGCGATTTCCTAGGCAGATATTGACTTTGATATTATTATGAGGAAGCACAGGCGAAAGGAAAGAAGTTTAATAAGCTCTATTTCTAAAAACGGTGGAGTGCTCCTTTAAAAAAAAAGAAAGTAAAAAAAAAAATACATACCAATCCTTTAGTATCCAGAAATCTAGGAAAAACAGAGAACGGCGGTGGATCTCTCTGGATCATGGACAAGGCGCTGTCTGTATTCAAACGTTGCCCTCATTTTCTGCATAATGACCTCACGTTCGCTTGTATGATTCATCAAAGAGATGGCCTCTAGACTTTGATCATCATCCAGCTGATCTTCATGGTAACACGACTGTCTGTCAAGCAAAGGGCCTCCTTTTTCCTCTGTTTTTGGATCATCTTTATTTGCAGAAGCTTTCATCCCCCTTTGTACTGTCTTGAGGGGCCACGACAAGAATCCAGTGTTTTTTTGGCCATCATAAAAATGTTCCTGACAAATGACAAAATCTTAATTTAACTCTCGCATGAAAATTACAACTTACTAGAAAAACACTTCAAAATGACAACAAAAATATTGAATGCCCTGATCATTGATAATCACTTGCATATCCAGTCCTCCCTTGGGGATCTCTGAGTGAGGGAAACAAGGTGATAATTCCCAAACCATAATTCTGTTTGATTGAGTGAGTGAATGAGAGTGTGTGTGTGCCCTGCGATGGGTTGGCACTCCGTCCAGGGTGTATCCTGCCTTGATGCCCGATGACGCCTGGCTCCCCGTGACCCGAGAAGTTCGGATAAGCGGTAGAAAATGAGTGAGTGAGTGAGAGAGTAATTCTGTTTGGTATGTCGATGTGGGACTCTCCTGAAGAATGGGAACACTCCAATGTTACTATATATTGATTAAAAAATTTTATAATATTTAACTAAACTACTCTAACTTTCAGAACAAAATCAACAGGTTATCAGCTAGAAAATTAGCAGAATAAAATTTGTAACACCCAACTAGATCAATATACTTCACAATCTATGTATTGTCATAATCACGAACAAATCAACAACCCAAGACAATTATATTTTGATAATTACCCTTCTGTTTCAATCATGTGTGCAACTAAGATGTTCACCATCACTTTTCTCGTGTCATCACTAATTGTCCCTGCATCTTCATACTCCTTAAGCACATTTGTAAGCACACCGGTCTTGTCTGTAGAATTTGTTTTTATCAACTATAAAAAGAGGAACATAAACAGATACTATTATAAAAGCAGTTCAGCGACATTTAAATATTCCTGAATTTTCCATGTTCCTCGTCTGGAAAAGCTCATTACTATACATGGTTTAAAAAAAAAATAAAATGCTTCAAGGAAACTACATGCATGTAAAGCTTAAGGTTGTAATAAGTAAAAAACCCCAGTGTCTGTGTAAGGCTACTAGGACTCACATCTCTGGCCTGTGTGCTTTGTGAAGCCTCATCATCATCCTTTCTGAATCGTTTTGGACTAAACCAGTCACTGTCCTCACTGGCACTGCTTTTTGAAGTCAGAGAGAGTGTATCTGTATCTAAGCTGACTGAAGATTGAGGTGTGGAAGGTCCTGCTAATGTTCAAACTAGGGTTAATAGACATCATTTTATCCAGTTTAACACTGAATTTAACAATCTAATTCTGATCATTTTTATTCCAGGACTTTGGCTGTAGAAATAAAGATATTAGAACTGGTACTTGTCATTTGTTTACATTTTAGGAATACATTTCTCCACACGTCATTAACTCATTACTTACAACATTTAAAATACTGAACATATTAATTACTATCAGCATTCATTCATTCAGATACATCACTCATTAGCTTTTCTGTTATCACACACCTGTGTCAATTCATTTATGACAAAAATCAATCCACTGGTGGTCTCTACATCAGGAAACACATCTTTATCCACCTCTGTGCCAGTTTCATCTGTAACTGTCACTGCAAGATCTTCTGGTATTGAGAACTTCTCTTTCGCTACAAAGAAAAGATGTTTTTATTTTAGCCAATGCTTTATTCACTTGACACACAAGGTTAGAAAAAACATATACACGTAATCATTAATAACTATCACTCACCCTCTGCTATAAACAAATCAAAAGCAAGCCTCTGGGATTTTTATGAACTTCTTCTGATTCCGAAATTGTGCTTTGACAATCATTGTGATTTTGCGTCTGAACTCCTGTCTTGGAGAGGAAGAAACACCTCTTACTGGTTTGCTATAAATACAATCTACAGGCTACTTAAAAATGTTGTGAAAAGTCTACATTTCTAAATCTTTTGAGTGGTGGTAGGCCAAGTGTCCGCACCATTGGCTCTAGTCAGACACAGTTTTTCAGCCTGTTTCAGCATGTTGAATCGTAGGGCTAGGCGGTATGACGATACATATATCTTTACCACAGTATAAAATGTTAACCATAACATTTTTTAAGTATGGTGTCGCGACATGTAAATAATTGGGTGTGGCTAACTAGTGTGAAGCATGAGTGAGACCGAGATGCTAAAAAGAGAAATCAAATAAAGTGAAGTACTTTTCATGTAAATGTTGTGAATTTATTATTATATAAAGCTTGTCTATTTTCCATAACTACATTTATAAATAACTAAAATATATTCTTACAATACCACTCAAACCCCTATCAAAATGGCATCGGGCCATCGATGAAAGGAAGAAATCGGCTCAGTTTAGCAAATGCATCAGTGCAAAAGAATGATGCAGGGCTTCAGACTGCAATTAAAATGGTTGCATTTGTGACCAAAAATATTAATTTGCAAGTGATATAGTCGGCGAGATTGCCACTAGTGACTATAAAAATATTCTTTATGATCAAAAATTGCATGTCTATTTACTGGCATGTTCTGTGACGAGTAGCCCATCACACCTTTTGTTGTGTTGACTTAATAAAATCAGACCACTTGCAGTTGCTCCTTAATAGATTTTTAGTTTGTAGCCCTGTGATGATAGCAAACAAAGAAGTCAAGACGGCACAGACTGAAGGCTGTTAAGTTGTGTTGCCTGTGCATTCCCATGAGAAAATATTTTAATATTAACACAAGCAGAGGGAAATAAAGAAAGTGATCAGCATGATTGATCGTCAAAGCGAGAACATGTGCTGCTCTGATTACACTTTGTGTATCTGCAGGCTGTAGTGAGTTTCTCTTTTTAAAATATCCAAATCCAAATCTTTTTCAAATACATCTCCTTTAATACAGTTATTTTTACACAAAGGTGCAAAATGCACATGCTAGCCTGTAGCCCTTTCAGTGTGTTTAAGTGCAGCTTTTTTGCCCCAATGGAGGCAACATGGTTGGCTTTAATCAGCACAAGTGTGGTTTGCCCTTACCCTTAAAAGGGTAATTTCATTCCAGAACACAGTAATTATCAGGACTACGGCTTTGCTTGGAACTGAAAGAGAAACCCCAAGGGACATTTATTTCAGAAAATATTAATCTAGAAACAATGTTTTACAATACAAATAAATATTTTTGCCACAAAAAAAAAAAAATTAAGTAGAGAGACATCCTTCACAATGTAAGAAAAAATAACTTCCCACTAAGTCACTAGGGTTAGACACGTTCGTGGGCACTATCTAGTGGACTCTTGTTTTCAAGCGCAAAATCACTCGTGCATTTGTACTCAGTCAAAAAAAAAAAAGTAATGTACACAGTAACGTTGTGTTTTAAAATATCTTTTGGTCAACTTTTTTTTTTTTTTTTTTACTGTCGACTGATCGTTTTAGCCGTAGGTAGACGAGTAAAGAGCAGTGTCTTAATATAGTTTCTACCTTTATTCCACAACGAGTGTTCCACACAAACTGCTAGCAAATACTAACAAATATTTCTGTTTTCTGTTCCTTAAACGTATTTAATTCACTACATACATATATATAAATAAAATTAATCCTAGAAAATCATACCACACTGCTCAAACATTTCACATTCAACATAACGTTACGTCGCCTAACTTACCATTCAGAAACAACGACTGTCAGAAGCGCGGTCAGCGAGCGGCAGGAATCCTGTTAGAATACTCGGTTTAAAATCATAATTTGTTTTGTTGGTCCAATGACAATCTTTATAGTGATAGAACACCGGAGAGATCCGTGACTGGGCCGACGAAGTGCTTCGCGCACGTGCGACGCTTTATCGAGTGTGCTCGGAAAGAACATTCCCGAACGTGCTTACGGCGATTAAATAAAAAAATTATAAGTTTTATAAAACGTGCTCCGACATAACGAAAATCGACTCTAAGCATAAACATCGTTTATAAAGTGCCAACTTAGCTCATTCTGCAGAACCCTTTGGGGGTTTTTTGGGGGGTAGTGTTACTATAACATGTGAGAATGTACCTCTGTGGGAGGTTCTTCTATCCATTCAGGACAAATTGGAGCAATCATCTGATGAACAGCAGGTGTTTCTAATTGTGTTTAAAGCAATTAAACCAAACCTTTAAAATACTGTGAAATACCGTGGGTTCTTTCAAGCAAGTCCATAGAACATGGGACGCCTAAGGAAAGGGCACGCACGGAGGAGGTCCGATGTATGGGCAGAAGCGGGAGGCAAAGAGAACATCGTACATCAGTTTTTAAAAGCTGATGTACTGAACAGGGACCTGGGTTATTCTTCTAACCTTTGGTCAGACCTCTCCTGGAAGTTATTTGACGAGGACTCCAAGAGGAATCGGCACTGGTTGTGGGTCATATGGACTCAGAATAGAAATGGTGTTAAGGACCAAGTAGTCCTTAACAGTCCATATGACCCAACAGCACTGGAGCCCGGAGACATGCCAGAAGGTGAGACAAAAGAAGGTAAATTATAATATAATTGTCATCCAACAGCAATTGTATAATTGTAGTCATTTTTAACTAATAGTTGGGTTAAAATAACCCAGCGTTGGGTTCGTCCCTTTTTGACCCAGCGCTGGGTTATTTTAACCCATTAGTTAAAAATTACGACACTGCTGGGTTGAATTTAACCCAAAATGGGTCAGAAATTTTAGTCATTAAAATACTTAATCTACGGTACAGCAATACTTACTTCGGTAATCCACCCCCGCCCACGGGAGGAAACACGGAAGTATGTGGAAGTGCAGTGTTGTAAAAGAATAATAGAGGCATTTTAAATAATGAACATGCATCAAACTGACTGCAGTCAGGACAATTTACTCCCAATTAAATGTGTGTGAAATATGAAAACATTTCATGTAACAGTGAACAAGTTAAAAAACACAGAATCCAAAGAAGCAGTCAGGTCACAGTAATAATAATAAAAGTTTATTAACTATACACAGTTTAATTAATAATAATAAAAAAACAAAAAAAATTAGTTTGTCTGCAAAAATGAATGCTGGCAGAACTCTTACTGCTGGTGTCTCCTGCCCAGGAAGTTCATACACCACAGTCTGTAGAAACTGCCACACCAAGGAACACTGCTTGTTGTTTGTCCGTTAACTTACAGAGAGACAGTCAGTGATCAACGTGAAGATATTTTTATTAAAAGAACTCGTGCTCGACATATAACGCATAACACCCCAACATGGCTCACATGTGTTCCTAGTACCTACGCTCAAAGGGGCTGGGAATACCTTCTTAAAGAGCCCAATACATGTTTAAGCTGCAGCACATTATAACATACAAATCACATTGTATTTCTGAACAGATCATCTATCACAATGATCTACAAAAACACTGATATTACTGTCTGTATATACTGATTATTATAACATGGATTAATACTAAGCAGTTTATTTATTTTTGTTGTTAATATCTGTAACAGGGAGAGGGGACAAATGTTATTAATGACGCCATAGATTTTAAACATTATCACAGTAATATAATCATATGTGCTTCAGTAAGCACAATGTTTCTGTACACTTTGCTTACACTATTATTAAAAATGTACTTAAACACGTGTTATTTATTTATACATAGACATTTATCCATTTATTTGTTTTTATCCCTGTTTATTTGTACATTTATTCTTATTTAATTAATTATCCATTTATTTAATTATTTATTTATACACTTATTTATTTATCCAAATTTATTTATTTATTTGAATTGTCTTGTCCTTTGTGACAGTGATGGCACTGCATCCATCCAAGGAAGACGCCCTTCTGGCATGGGTAAGTTTGCTTGCTCACTTCCCCTACCGTTTCTACCATCATACCATGTTCCAGATACGCAAAGTGAAACATGATGTATGGTGAAATGTTTTATAACGGTTTACAATGTTTATTACAGCTCAACGGGCTGCAGCTGGACGAACCAGTGCAGAGAATCCTACAGCTTCAGGATGGAATCCTGCTGCTCAAACTCGTCAATAAACTGTGAGTTCTCAAAAAGAAACGGCAGTATTTACAATTTATATAAGTAGTTATATGTAAAATCAAGCCTCATGGTTAGTGCATCACTAGATTTGCTAACCCTGCACTGTAGAGGGAAATATATTTGCTTTTCATGGAGCTCCTGTTCACTGATTGGTTGTTGTAGGAAAGGAGAGGGGCCAAGCCAGGCCCCTGTTCACCTCCCGCAAGCAGAAAGGCTGTCCATCATCTCGGACTTCCTCCACAGTAAGTTTCCCATTCCAGCTTCATGTGTATTTAATACCGATGTCTGGGCTGACGTGTGTTCATGCCATCCTCTCCTCCTGCAGGCGTGTGTCCTGTTGAGTGCAACATCCTCACACTGTCCAAGGGAAGGATGCTGGAGTTGCAGCTCACCAAGGTGGGTGTGTGCTTACACACTTTAGGACATTTCAGTGGAAATCTCAATCAAGGGGTCTTTATAAGCAGTTAGTTTCAGTGATGGCGTGTTCTCATAGCTGAGGGAGTAGCAAAGGGTTTAAGGAAAGCATCACATGAGCAGATAAAACGATACAGAAACATGTACAGACTGTGAGAGCTGTAATTTCTTCTCCTTATAGAATATAGAGCTTGTGGATAACGAGGATAATTTATATTGTTTATAGGTTGTACTGCTCCTGTGTTACTATGGACTTGCTAACAACAGTCTGGTTGTGGAGTTTGAAACTGAGGTAAGGATTAGTGTGTGTGTGTGTCATTAGAACAGTGTTACAGAAGAATTTGCAAAACATAATAATGGGGCCAAGCACTTCCTGTTTACACACATTACATACACATTACACACACACTACATATTACATGCACATATTACACACACACATAGTTCTGCATAAGACTGTGGCGTTTTATTGAATACTATAATTTAAAACCAGACAATCGAATTGGTTAAAAAGCTGCTGGGCTTTTTAATAAAGTGTGTAATAGTGTGTGATTGTGTTTATGGGGACGAAACAAATGTGATACAGAAGAACAGAAACTGGAATCACGGTTTGTGTTTTGGAAGAAACGATGAGACACAGAAAGAATGCCATGTTTCCCATTACTCAGCATCTCTCTCTCTATCTCTTTCTCTCTATCCCTCTCTTTCTCTCACTCACTCTCAGCTGCAGATGGTGGCCATGTTGCGTTCCGTTCAGCAAAAAGCGAGTGGTCTGTGTCTGTGTGAAGATCTGGACAAACTCCTCACCACGAGCTGTAAGTGTCACTCAGCCCTTTACTCTTCAGGGGATTTCATAGCACCTCAGCTTCAAGTCTTTAATTCGAACGAATTTGATTCAGAATTAAGTTAAGAATTGTCTAAGTATGAATTTTTAGTGTGACCGTAGACTGTAGAATTTACATGTGATGCACATGTCGTCTCTTTCAGCGCTGATCTACACCTCGTCCGTGAGCAGTACGTCCTCTGTCAGCGAGGACGGCTCGCCCTCTTTCCCCCAGGCACGCAGCTCTCCGCTCGTCAGCTTTGCGGAGCTGGACACTGTGGCCTCCAGCTCGTTTGTGGGGTGAGGTTCAGACTCGAACCCGTGTGTGTGTCGGAGGCGTCTGTGCTAACCAGCCACTCTGTCTGTCTATAACTCTGTCGTATTGCCTGCTCAAGGAGTTAAAATAAAGCTTGTTTGTGTAGTAATTCTTTACTGATAATAACTCAACATGTGTTCATCCACAGTATTTAGTGTGTGTGTGTTAGCTCAACTCTACAGGAGCTGATGAGTACGCCTCAGGTGCAGGTGAAGCGGCTGCGTAAGGAGTTAGCGCACGAAGGAGATGTGCAAGACGAGCTGGAAGGAGAGCTAGCCGAGCGAATCGCTCTCCTCTCGGCGAAAGGTAAACACCACGAATAACGACAACATTCTCGCTTTTGTCGTTTCTGTCACTGCGGCGTGTTCACTGTGTGCACAGAGTATGTACCATGTAGCAACGTTCCTCATCTTCAATCTCTCGTTCTCTCTCTCCTACAGAGGGGCAGGCGAGTCAGCTTCAGCACAGGCTGCAGCGCTTGCAGAGGGATCAGGAGGAGATGGAGAAGGAGCACAAAGCTACACTGACCGAGCTGCAGCAGAAGAACGAAGGGTAAGTGCCGTATCACTCGCTTGTTCTCCCCGTCGTCCGTGGTCTAGGGTCGGCCGTGTTTTAAACACCGACGCACGTCGGATCACGTTTAGGAACGCGTGCGTTCTAATACTTTCCGTTTCAGACTCCTCACACGGGTACACACGGTCTTAAAGCAGTGTCGAGACCTTAAAACGGACAACAGCCAGAAAGAAAGACAACTCGACGAGCTGATGGAGGAGAACGGAACTCTCGCAGCACAGGTAAGAGCTGTGGCTTTATTTATTATTTATTTGTTATTTGTGAGACACATCTTTTGTCAAGTCTTTTATAACAACACCGATCTTTTCTCCTCTATTGTTGCCCCAGGTGAGAAACTCCTTCGCCCAGCTCGCAAGGGCCGAGGAGGAAGTCGCTAAAATAACAGAAGCTCACAATTCATCCCAGACCGAGTGGGGGAACAGGAGGGACTTGCTGCAGAGAGAGCTAAGCCAGGCCATCACTGACAGGGTGCATGCACACGCTAACATAATGAACTTTTTTGGTGTTCAATACATCGGGCTCATGTACATGTACCTTGTTCTTTCCTTAGTCAACATATTTAAACGATGCTAGCATAGAAAATAAAGGATAAATAAAATAGTGCTCCTTTAAAGGCAGGGTCTCCGATGTTTGAGAAATGCTTCAGAAAACTGAGTCGGGACGACAAACTAAACAAAAATCAAAACAAACGTGTAGCCAATGAGCAGAAAGGGGCGTGTCTTGTCAATATGGGCGGAGAGAGTGTTCAGTGCGCATGTGTGACATTAGCAGAAAGCGGTTTTAACATTGACATGGGGGATAAAAACAAAGAAAGAAAGAGAAGAAAGACTTGCAATAAGGACAAGAAGTAGGACGTGTTAATATAGGATCAGCTTTCCAGCGCTGGAGAGAACTGAAGGAGCAGGAAGTTGGCCACATATTCACAGGTTGGAGTTTCCCGAGTCAATAACTCCTGAGCTCAACGCTGTTACTACACAAATAACACCTCTTTTCTATCGTAGTAATGTAGAGAGGCAGCTACAACCGCGTTTTGTGTAGTAACGGCGTTTAGCTCAGGAGTTATTGACTCGGGGAAACTCCAATCTTTGAATATGCACACATGCGCACTGAACACTCTCTCCCCCCATATTGACAAGACCTGCCCCTTTCTGCTCATTGGCTACACGTTTGTTTTGATTTTTGTTTTGTTTGTTGGCCTAACGCAGTTTTCAGAAGCATTTCTCATATCAGAGACCCCACCTTTTAAGTGTAGACTAGAACATAAATATACATGCTATTTATAAGAAAACAATAGTTTAGTGGTTAACAAAACAGTAATGGTATTATTGGTCAGGTTTGAGGAGGTGTTCAAATAAAGAATATGTAGGATAATGAACATTATTGTGTAAATGATTATCGGCACTTATAATAAACTGACAAAACATGAGTTTATTTCTGACTAACATTATTTTCGTACTTTTTTTTCCTGTCTCCATCTTGACATCTTGTCGTTCAGGAATGTCTTTCTGAGCAAATTCAGATCTCACAAGGAAAGATCTCCGTCTTGGAGGACGAACTCGCCAAACTTTCCCAGCAGCCCCAAGAAAAAGGTGAAGTCCTGGGGCCGATTGTAGAGGTATGCGAACTTTTCTTATTAATAACATAGATTTTTTTTTTTGTTTGTTTTGTTGACCTGGATGTAGTATCACAAGACCAATGTACAAGGTATCGTTTTTAACACAAACTTTTCTACACAATCTGCAAGTTTTGTATTAATTCAGTGTTTTTAACGTGAATCAGCTAGTAGCATGTTGAATTTAAGAGCTGTTTCTTCTCACTACCTTCTGAGGCCATCCTTAAAAATATTTTGGTTTGCAGTAACAGAAAAAAAAAAGGGGTCGGAAGGTAGGGGTTATATGTATGTATGTGTGTGTGTGTATGTGTGTGTATGTGTATATATGTGTGTGTATGTATCAATGTAAAAAAAAAAATAATAATTTTTGGTGATGGTGATTACGTAGGTATGACTTTAAATAAATTAGCATATTGTGACGTCACTGACTGTGCGCGAACCATTGACTGACAGTGAATGAGAGAATGAGACGAAGCGAACGCACAGGAAATAATGTGACATCCGGTAACCAACAGTGTAAACATAGATGACGTCACGGGTTTTTATTTAAAAGAAAGAACATAGCCTTCGTTTGTATGTAGGCTGAGGCAATTTATATATTTATAATACTAAAATATAATATTTTATTGCTTTTGTATTAGTTTTTTGAAGAGTAAAAAAAAAAGGTTTGTCTTAACGCAAATTTACAACCGGCAAGTCAGTCAGACTTAAAGCAAAAAAAAATAAAATTGAGTCGGTCCTAAATTGACAGGGTCGGTCGGGTTACGGCAAACAAGAATATTTTTATATTTATAGTCTTCGTGCTGGCTTCACTGCTCCTCACCGAGCACACATGATTTCCTGATTGTCTTCTTTTTTTTTTTTTTCTTTTAAAATCCCAATCTTTGCCTCTTCAGCAGGAGAAACTGAAGCAGGAACTCACAGACTTGACTCAAAAACTTTCCAAACTTGAAGAAACCATTTCCCTCCTCAAGAAGGAGAAAATGTCACTCAGAGCACTATTAGCAGAGGAGAGAAGCTCCTTTGAAAAGGAAACCCTCCGCTTGGAGGGACGCATTTCAGATCTTCAGCAGTCGATAAAGAACATGCAAGCAGAGAAAGATGCTCAGGAACAAGCCTCAAGGACCACACAAGAAACTCTTACCTCCCAGATAGCAGCTTTGGAGACCGATCTGGCGCATCTTCAGCAGCTTGAAGTTCATATAACGGCAGAGATCGCTACATCCGCAGAACTGCGCCAGCAACGTGGGATGCTGGAGGCTAAAGTCACCTCCTTGGATGATATGGTTAATATGCTGGAGGCAGAAAACGCAACACGGCAGGAAGTTCTTAATGCCATCAGGGCCGACCTGCAAAACGCCCAGATTTCTCTCGTGGAATATGAAAAAACGTTGGCAGACCATCAAAAAGTGGTAGAAGAGAACGCTTCGCTCCGAGCCAGAATCTCTGTGCTGGACGACACCATCACAAATCTGCAAACCGAGATCGACGCACAGAGAAAAAGAGGCGACGAGCTTCTCACAGCAAACGAGCAGCAGAAAGCTTTGATGGAGGAAAAGTTTCAAAAGCAGGAGCAAAAAGCGCACGAGATGTTTGCAGAGCTAGAGACTCTCAGCCAAGAGCTTCACAGAATGAAGCATCAGAAGCTTGAAGCCAAGTCGTGCGTCGAGAGGTTAGTCCAAGAAGGAGCGGACCTTAAAGCAATTCTAGCAGAACAGCAAGATCGAGGCCAATCGCAACTGATTCTAGTAACCAAGGCCAAAGATGCGAGGGAGATGGAACTGCAGCAAATTATTACAGATCATCAAAACGAAATATCAGAGTTACAAACGAACATCGAGGGAACTGAACTAACGGTGCTGAAAGAAAAAAATATTTCTAAAGACGGAGAACTCCGCATACAGCAAAAGGAACTGTCTGACCTTCAATATAAGGCAGACGATTTGCAAAGACAGCTCTCGGAGGTAGAAGGACTTTCACAACATTTGAGTCAGGACGTGGTCTCCAAAGACAGGGAAGTTCAACACGTCAAGGCAGAGCTTGAACAGAGGGAAGGAGAGATCCAGACCCTTAAGGTCAACCTTCAGTCTCTTGAAGCGAAGTCCAGTGAAATGCGTGACCTTCACCAGAAGGAAATCGAAAAGCAGACGCTCGCCATCATGGAGCTGAAGCTACAACTTTCCGAAGCTGAGAAACTCATCTCGGAGAAAGTTCAATCTCTGCAAGCTCTCGCCCAGGAGTTGAAGGGTTTAAAGGAAGAGCTTTCCATCGAAAGGCAGAGAGTCGTTACGTTGAGACTGGAGGTTACACAACTGCAGCAGGAGATTGATGGACATTTGAAGAAGTTGGAGGAGTCATTAAACAAGAGTAATTCCCTCAAAGAGGAATTGTCATGGCAACAATATCTAGCGTTCCAGAGAGAAAGTGAGGTTTCTGTTTTAGCAGCACGAAACAAATCTCTGGAGGAAGACTTTGCTCAACTTCAGAATAAGTTAGCAGAGGCCATAACTCTAGCTACTAAACTGCAAACTGACTTACTCAAGCTTCAAGAGGAGGTCCAGCATCAAGAGAACCTCAGAGCAAAAGTTCAGGAAGTCGAGAAGGCTCAATGTAAAGAGCTTCAACGAGAGGTCACCGAACTTCAGGCTCGAGTTCAGAAGCTTACCAGTCTTGCTTCTGAGAGAGAAATGCAGCTCGGTGCTCTTAATGAAAAGATGAAAGAACAAGAAGAATACAATCAGAAACGCCTTCAAAAATCCGACGAGACCCTTCAGAAAGAACTCGAGAATGTTGTAGACTTGAAGGGGCAGCTAGAGTCTGCCAAGAATCAGACTGCAGTGAAAAATGAACTTTTGGAGTCAACAGAAGAAAAGCTTAAACAAATGGAGCTCATGTACCAACAGAAAGTATCCCTCATTAGTGAAACCTGTCAGGCCAAGGAAGCTTTAGAAAGAAGAGTGAATGAGCTTTGCAGTAAGCAGAAGCAAGATCTGGATACGTTCCAGCAAGGTTTAGAAACCTTGGAAAAGGAAAAGGAACATCTGTCTTTGATTAATGAATCTCTCCAGAGTGAATGCCTGGCCTTGCAGACAAAGAGCAAGGAGCAACAGGATACGTCAAATGCTTTTAAGGCTGACCTGCAAAGCACCCAAGACAGATACGAGAGAGATATAGAAGCCCTAAAGAAGGAGACGGAGCTTCTCCAGGATAAGTGTTGGAGCTTGCAGACCGAGAACAAGGGGCAGGAAGAGGCCCTGAATACTCTGACGGCTAATCTTCAGAAAACTCAAGATAGGTATCAGAAAGATGTCGAGATCATGAAAAAAGAGAACGAACATCTCTCTTCAGTAAACCAGTCTCTCCAGATCGAGTGCCAAACCTTGCGGGCAAAGGAAACAATACAACAGGAGGAGTTTAGTGCCCTCAAGGCTGACCTGCAAGAAAACAAAGAGAAATTTGAAAAAGATATGGAGATCTTGAAGAATGAGAGAGATCAACTTTCTTCAGTGAACCAGTCCCTTCTTAAAGACCTCGAGGCAGCCCAGAAAGTGGGAGCAGAACTGGTCTCCGTCAAAGAAGTCACTCAACAGCGTGAACACGAGCTTGAAAATCAAGTAAAGGAAATCCAGGTGAAGATTAAAGAAATTTCCTCACTGGCTGAAGAAAGAGAGGCCGAAATAAGAAATCTTCACTCTGAAGTAAAGCAGCAAGAAGTTTCAAGGCTTCGTGCCGAAGAATCTGAGAAGGCTTCAAGAGCTGAACTGGAGGCAAAGGTGGTTCAGCTTCAAGTCCAGTGTGAAGAAGCCTGTAAATGTTCATCTGAGAGAGATTCAGAGCTGAGTCTGCTTCGAGATCAGTATAAAGAGTCTGAGAAGCAGAAGCAAGATGCCTGTCAGGCTAACACAGTCTTGGAGAACATCGTTTCTGAACTGCGCCTCAAGCAAAAACAAAAGATTGAGGAATACCTTCAGCAGCTGGACGCCTCGGCGGAGGAGAAAGATGCGCTTACGACAACCCTCCGGACGGACAGGAAGGCACAACAGGAGGCTCTGGATGACCTACAGAGTGCTTTGCAGCAGGACGTGAAGACCCTGCAAAAAGAAAAGGAGCACCTGTCTTTCATTAATCAGTCACTTCAGAGGGAGTGTGATGCCTCCCAGAGACTTGGAGCAGAGTTGGATTTGAAGCTGAAAGGGCAGATCGAATCCTTCAGGGCTATAAAAGAGGCTCTCCAAAAGAAAGAGATGCAGAACCAAGAACTTCTGGAGCAGCTCAAGGCGAAGGCTGAAACAGTGGAGCACTACAAAGTCCAGGTTAGTTTAATTTCTTTCTTTTTTTCTTATGACCAAGTTGTACCAGGTGAAGTTCTGGAAGTTCAGGGTATCACCATTTTCTGTGCGTCCCTTGTTCCCTACAGGTAGAAAAAGCAAAAACTCATTACATCGGTAAAAAACAGCAACTCCTGGAGGGGCAGAAAGCATGTCGGACCCTTCAGGCCTCTTTGGAAACGAGTGAGCGTGAAGGAAAAGCCTTGAAGGCTGAGCTTAAAGTGGTCTCCATGGAGCTGGGGAATAGCAAGGCATCAGAGAAGAGATTGATGGCACAGATAAAGAGCCTGGAGACTCGGGTAGGTGAATTCATTCCAGCTGTTTACCTTCTGGTTTGTCAGGTTATCGAGCTAAAGTAACTTTTGACTTTAAAGGCAGGGTCTCCGCTGTTTGAGAAATGCTTCAGAAAACTGAGTTGGGACGACAAACGTGTAGCCAATGAGCAGAAAGGGGCGTGTCTTGTCAATATGGGTGGAGAGAGTGTTCAGTGCGCATGTGTGACATTAGCAGAAAGTGGTTTTAACATTGACATGGAGGATAAAAACAAAGAAAGAGAAGAAAGACTTACGATAAGGACAAGAAGTAGGACGTGTTAATATAGGATCAGCTTTCCAGCACTGGAGAGAACTGAAGGAGCAGGAAGTTGGCCACATATTCACAGGTTGGAGTTTCCCGAGTCAATAACTCCTGAGCTAAACGCTGTTACTACACAAATAACACCTCTTTTCTATCGTAGTAATGTAGAGAGGCAGCTACAACCGCGTTTTGTGTAGTAACAGCGTTTAGCGACTCGGGGAAACTCCGACCTGTGAATATGTGGCCGACTTTACTTAAGACGCCGAGGCGCTTTTTTCCTTCTCGATAGGTGAGTAACGTTGGTTTTGCTTTGTTACACAGAACTAATATATGCCTTTGTCCCTTACATGATTATGCTTGTGTCATTTTTACTTGTTTATCTACAATCGTATTGTTCTTCCCTTCAGCTATGATAGACATATTTCTTTCCGTTAGTCGCCTGGGTTATGTATGTGTGGGCAGAGCTATCAATACAGGGGTGGGACCCATTTGTTTTGGTGATTTCAAATGTCAACATTGGCTTTCAAACAAGAGACCCCACCTTTAACTACCTCAGTACTGAAGACTAGTGAAGTGAATCATAAGAACATGTTCTGAATGACCATTTACACTGAAAAAGCTTTACGCTTGCCATCAGAGACAGTATTTTTGTGTTCTAGTTGGCTTATGCAGATCATCAGATAAGAGAACAGAGAAAGCAGGGAGAACAAAGTGTCCCGATGCAACACAGAGAAAATCCCAGAAGTCATCAGGCCATCAACGGTAGTTCGGACAGCCTGGAGCTCGACCTGGACGATTCTTTGAATGCTGTTGGGTAACTTGCTTATTTCTTTTTTTTTTTAGATGGTTTATGGTCTAAGTAATTTTGTACGATCTTGTATACATTGTTGGCCCATCTTGCCAACATTTCCTGATGTTTGCAGGGTTAAAAAAAAAACGGATGTAACAATGAAGTCGAAATGATTACTGGAATCTCATTGTCGCCTTCTCTCTCGAAGCAGTAAACAGTCCGTACCTGGTGAGTCCAGCACTCCTTCGGTCCGAAGTTCAGAGCGACTAGCAGCAAAAAGGCACACACAAGGCGAAGGCTCACTAGAGACCCTGTACTTCACTCCCATGACGCAAGAAAGGGGCAAGAAACGTAAAGACGCCTTCCAGGACCACAAGCTAGAAAGCAGCATCAGTTCACTTGGAGAGTTAACTCTTGATTCGACGAGGAAGCCGAGCTCTTCGGTCCGGAGGCGACGCACCACGCAAGTCATCAACATCACTATGACCAAGGTGTGGCTCAAAAAACCATGTTCTCATCATAGAACATATTAGTTTATTTTATATCCACTACTAAAATTTCGATTTTTTTTTTAATCGACATTATATCCTGTGTAGAAAACTCCCCTCGGTGGCAGCGGTGCTGCAGACGCCGACGAGTCTTTCTTCAGCCTGCACTCGGCTCAGTCGCAGCCCAATCTGGTCTCACACAAAGCTCACCCAGTGTCTGAGATCTTCGAGGATCCCAACAAACTTCTCAGCCTTCCTGGGTATCGCTGCAGCAATGCGCATGTCAGCGTTCTTCCACGAGGTGAATAAAACACACGTACAATTGTCAGGCATTTCATCTATTCGCCTACATTTCTGATTTATAAAAATTTAAACTTGTTCTTCGTCTGTCTGCAGCCCCGAGCACGTTCGGTATAGGATCCGAATACGAGCCGGACCACTTCTCTGACTGGATGAGGATCGCAGAGCTACAGTCGCGGAATAAATCCTGTTTACCTCATCTGAAGAGCAGCTACCCATTGGAGTCCAGGGTACAGGGTCTAGTTGTACAGAAAGTGTTAGCCTTGGAAAAAATAGCTACCTCATTAATGTTCTCCTGTTGTGTCCTGCAGCCCAGCCTGGGTTTCTCGCACCTCCCTGTGACTGACGAGGACGTTCGTACCGGCGACCCCACCGAGACCATTCACCGTGCCTCAACCATCCTGTCTCAGCTCAAGGACTCCATTGCTAATCACCGCCTCTCACTGGCTCCGCCTGCTGTAGCTGCTCACAGCCAGCGGGCAACCCCGGTTGCCAAAGCACGGGAAGTGCGATCCACACGCAGCCTGCTGGCCCCTAAACGGCCTGCAGGGCAAGTTCAAGACCTTGACACACCCGAGGTGAGGGCATTCGCATCATCACACAGCTTTCCAAAGTTCCGTAGATGCTTTAAATTACAAATAGAAATGTATGTAAATCTATTTCTGTTTTTTTTTTTTTTTCCTCTTCAGGCAAAGAAGTTAGCCAGCTGCTTCCCTCAAACTCCTAAAGGCAGAAACCTTCGATCTACCAACTCGCAGAACATCGCACCCTCTCCGGTACAACTGCCTGTCCATGCATGTCTCTGTCCTCCATCTTTGTGTGCTTTCATTTTACGCAGCACCTTTTTGTTCTAAGCATTTTCAGACAGTTAAGTGGGTGTGTGGTGTGGTGTGTGTGTGTGTGTGTGTAGGCTGATCGGTAATTAAATGTCCGTGGCGTTAGTTTCTTGTCTGTCGTGGTCATGGGGTCAGGGAAGGTGAAAAGGAAAGCACTTGAATTACTTGGTGTCTCAGTCAGGAACTTCACACGACACACTGACTGATTTTACGCTCTCACTAGCGGGAGACATTCCAATAAAAAATCAATTCATACATAAAAATAAATTCCAGGCCACGCACACAAGCGATCAGTCTCTTGCTAGTGTGAACGAAGGGTAATGGGGTGTGTGTGTGCGCGCGCACTAGATTCACACAAAATGCTGGATCCATTTAGTCTTGTAAATCTCTTAATACGTGTCTCTCTCCTTTTTCTCACAGTTAGTCAAAGATGAGGATGAAGATGTGAGACCGCACTCTTCCTCGTCCTCTAAACAACGTGCAATAGAAACAATGTCAGGATACTGAATGTTTTAATCCTGAATGTTTGGTTGTGGATTTCTCTCTCTCTCCCCTCACCTGGCATTCTATTATTTTTCTATATCTTGAATCAGAGGAATTGAAACTTCATGGCACTTACTGCTCTCATCTCATTGCCTGGATTTTTCACTGTGTGTTTGTTATTGCAGAGACCAAAGATGATGTTTTGGAAAAATCACTACATTCTTTTTTTTTTCCTTTCTGTCGTCAAAATCTATTGCCTTATCGACTGCTGTTTTTTTAAATCCTGTGTCCCAAAGGAAGTAACAGACATCACTGCTTACATAAGGCAGCCTCTGACCACGGTCTCTTCCACCATGTGTCTCATGGTACATTGTAAACTTGGTTATAACCCTAACCCGGTACATCGTTAGATTTACCAGCAGCTTTAAATCATAAAATTCGGTGAACAGGCTCGCACGAGTTTGATTATTCTATCACAGTTATTACCACAGGGCTGTACATATTCAGTAAAATTTTGTATTTGTCGTCTTTCCGTGTGCATTTTTAAATGCTTCCAGTTTTCCTGTTCGATCAAAACTTGTATATGTATAAATTATGCCTTTTTCTATTTCATCTGTTATTTTTAAACGTTTGTCCTTTTATGTTTTCCTATTCTTTGCTTCATTTTCACTTTTAAATTTTCATGTGCAGAAATTAAACTCAACTATGCATTATTTTAAAACAGACTTCTTTTACTTTATTATTAACATAGAATTTATCCACCGTTCACCAAAAGCTTTACGCCAATTCACATCCCCACAGAAGACCAGAAAAAACGAGCTGGAGGATAAACAATATTAAGTAAATTCCTAATATAGTTATTTGAGACTCTATTTCAGGGGTGTCAAACTCTGGCCCGTGGTGTAATTATATTTGGCCCGCGAGATCATATCAAATGTGCACTACATCTGACTAGCCGCATGCTCCGCTAATACTACAAATCCCAGAATGCCTTGCCAGTGTAATGACGCGTAGTCGCGAACAGCAAGCAGTGTTGCCAGATTGGGCGCGTTCCCACCCAATTGGGCTCCTTTTGGCCATGTCCGACAGGAAAAAAAATGCATTGCGCAGGTCTTTAAAATTTGGGCTGGTTTTTGATGCAACAGGTGGGTTTTTGTTTTTGACTATAAACAGTATTCTTTATTTTATTTTTTTTTTAATGAAAACTAACTATAAAATAAATTATATAATGTAGGATGACGTTTAAATTAGGTATGGTTCAGGTTAGACAATAAGGTTCAGTGGAATCCTGTCCAATCAGACTTCAAGCTTGATTGGAGGGTTGTTGAAGGCTAATTCGATATATCGTAAAAATTGCATTATCAGTAATCGGCAAGTTAATTCCACCCTCCACAAAAACGGCCAAACAAAAGATGGACAATAGGAGCTTTCAAGACAGGAGGGAGGCAGATTATCTGTTCACGAATATAAAGGACAGACCTGTTCGTCTTGTGTGCTAACGGAGCTAACATGTCTGTAACGAAAGTATGTAACATAAGAAGACACTATGACACGAAACATTATGAGAAGTATAAGGACCTGGACGTAAAGCAGGAGCTCCAGAAGGCGGAGGAGATGGCTGCTGTAAAGATTTATTGTGGCAGCAGAGACGGCAAAATCTGCCCTTTAATGAGGGAGAGTTTGTCAAAAGGTGTATGGTCAAAGTTTGCGACATGAACACCACTAATGTCTCTTTATTTCAAATTTAATTTCTTGTGTTTGTAATATCAAGCTCTGGTTGTTCCAAATCCTGTGTTTAAGCAAAACTAAAGTTTGTTTCCATATGAAAAAGGTTGAACGTTACAGATCAGTTGTAGTTAATTTTTCAATAAATATTCAGTTTGGCCCGTGACTTTATCTCAGTTTCATATTTTGGCCCACTGTGAATTTGAGTTTGACATATCCCTGATCTATTTTGTAAAATATTTGTATTACCAATAAATATTTTACTCTTAATATCTGTCAAATTTTAGATCTTCCTCCTGTAATGCGTTCCTCAGAAGGATCAATACTTTTGGGGGAATCTCATCCATTACAACAGCAAATTCTTTAGGTCTAACTGCGATTTTAAATTTATTCAAAAATTCTCTTGCTAGTGAAAAAAGAGATTTCTTTTTGTATAGGATGTCTTTATTGTTCCATATATAATATCTCCTAGGTGAAAAGTTATGCTTATAGGCTTATAGTGTAAATGCCATGTCAAATATTAAGTTTGATAATGATAACGATCTTCTGTGACGTCCGCAGTAATGACGCGAACTTGACGCCATCCAACTGCGACGGGAGAAGGCTCGCTAAGCTAGTTTTTAACCGCTCGGACTGGTTTAATTTGCGTTTATTCTTTTACATTTATTTACATATGTTGTGTATTTATCTTCTAAACACGAATATTGTGTAAAATATGGTCGCGGGAATGAGGTCATTTAATCGTGATATGACTTTTAGCCTGTTTTGCTAACAGGAGTTTTGTTGTGTAGGGAAGAGAAAGGTGTTGTTTACTTTCCCAAAATGAGGGACACGGTTTTCTAAGCTGTTTTACACTGAGGATTAAACACCATGAGCGACTCGGAGGTGGAAAGGTAACGTGTGGAAACTTAAACACATCATTTATTTTACTCACACCAACAGTTAGACGTGTATATTATTAGTGACGTTTTGTGTTTACGTTGTTGTTTACGAAGCTGCAGTAAGTGTGACAAACACAATAACAGAGTGTTGTTCAGGGGAAAGTCGTACAAGTGTCTAGAAGGCACTTAATGACATCATGTCATTCTAAATAATAGATAACTTTCTTACTAATTACTTTCCTGTAACATTAATTCACCATTGTGTTTAATTCCTTCGTGTGTGTGTGTTTCATTTAGGACTATGATGGAGCGTCCTCCACGGCTCCATGTGTAGTGACAATCCAGAAGATTATGATGATGAAGACGTCGTTGAAGATGTTGCTCATCAGCCTGTTATTAAAGTCAATTTACCCACCAGGTAAATCAACACAATCTCTCACACAAACCTGTCATTCATTTGCTGTTATTTCTATCATTTTTGTTGCTTCAGAAAATTGTATTTTGAGTGTATTGTATATGGATAACTTGGAAATGTATAAATTGTCTTATTATATTCTATATTATACTGTGTGTGTGTGTGTGTGTGTGTCAGGATCAAGATTCAACGCCCAGACTCGCCAGAAACAGGCGTCACCTCAGTCACACAAGACCGACAAACCAGTGTCCATAATGAGGGGGTATACTTTACTGCTCAAAGGTAGCTTCAATGCACACACGCGCACACACACTCGCACACATGCTCATACACGTACACACGCACACACACACACACTTGCTCGCACACACACACACTCACTCACACACACGTTCACTCACACACTCACTCACTCACACACACGCTCACACACACGCTCACACACACACTTTCACACTCATACCCACACACCCTCTACATTTTATTGCACATATAGCATGATATGGTTTGTAGGTGAACAATATGTGACTAATAATAATAATTAATAATCCCTTCTCACATCTTTCCTTCATTACATCTGTACCTACTTAATACATATTTACTTACTTCCTTTTCTGTATTTAAACCTTTTCCCCCTTTCTAAATGATATTTTTTCACACTTCTTTCCTTATTTCCTATTCTTACATACATTCTTATTTACTTATTTATTTCTGCTGTCTTTTCCCTTTTCCCTCCATCCTACTTTCCAAATCCCTTCCTTATCGTCTGTCATTACTAACTTCCTATTTTCTTTACTTCCTCACTACTTTCTTACCCACATACATGTTTCCTTCCTTTATTTCTTCCATCTCTCCTTTGTTACTCCACCGACTATGCAAAATGGGCAGCAGTGTGTGTGTGTGTGTTTCAGGAGGCAGCCGTACCCAGAAGAAATTAATATGGAGGTAGAAGATAATGAGAGTTATGTGTTTCCGAGTGAAGCCCAAGGCAGAGAGACGCTGAATATTCAGACTGAACCAAGTGTTCCTGAACCCACACACTCTCCCTCTTCTACAGCAGATTCGACAGATGAACTTGCCCTGCCCTATATATTCACGGTGTGTGTGGGGACAAAATTAATGCTTAAACTGTCACCTGGATATAATGAAGATAATTCAGAGCAACAACCAGATGAGTCCCTGACCTGTGTGTGTGTGTGTGTGTGTGTAGGCCATGTTGAACACACTTAGGATTCTTAACATCGTGGAGCTGCAGTGTTTCGTGCGCACTCTGTGCTCTCAGTGTGACGGGCAGCTGGAGTTCCGGCAGCTGGAGCAGGAGGGTGAGATCGACGTCCTGGACGTGGTGGACCGAATGCTGGAGAAATGGAGCAGAGGAGAGACGTTACACAACACCATACGCACACTGTACGACATCAACAAGCGAGACCTTGCTGCCAGTCTGGAGAGTGTGTGCAGAAGAGGTACAGTAGGGCTCAGGAGAAATGAGGAAGACTGTTTATAGCTGCCATAACATATGATACTCATCTCTCCCTCTCTCTCTCTCTGCCTCTCCCTCTCTCTCTCTCTCTCTCTCTCTCTCTCTCTCTTTGCCTCTCTCTCTCTCTCGCCTCTCCCCTCTCCCTCACTCTCTCTCTGCCTCTCCCTCTCTCTCTCTCTCTCTTTGCCTCTCTCTCTGCCTCTCTCTCTTTCTTTCTTTCTCTCTCTGCCTCTCCCTCTCCCCCTCTCTCTCGCTCGATCTCTGTGCCTCTCTCTCTGCCTCTCCCTCTTTCTCTTTGTTTCTCTCTCTGCCTCCCCCTCTCCCTCTCCCCCTCTCTGCCTCTCTCGCTCTCTCTCTGCCTCTCTCCCTCTCTCTGCCTCTCCCTCTCTGCCTCCCCCTCTCCCTCTCCCCCCTCTTGGGTGCAGTTTGAACTGAGAGCCAGTCACAAGCGTCGTTATTACAGTCTTTACGAAGGAATCTGTCGCCCGGGGCAACAGCGCTACATCAGGCACGTCTATGTCGAGTCGTCCCTTGTGCTGGAAACTCCACAAAACGATGGAACGTCAATCCGCACCTGCGACCTCTTCTCTCCGCTCGCGAGCGAAGGTCATGTCCGTGTCGTCGTGACAACAGGTGTCCCGGGCATCGGCCTTTCAGTGGCAATGCAGATGTTCCTCATGGACTGGACGGAGGAGCAGGCATGTCAGGAGTTCCAGTTTGTTTTTGCTCTTCCGGGTCGTGACCCTCACCTGGTCAGAAACTCGGATCAGACTTTCCTGGAGTTTCTTGCCGCGTTTTATCCTGAAACAAAGAAAGCGGAATTCCTGGCACGTGAAGACTGCCCTGTGCTGTTCGTCATCGACGCGCTGGAGCTCTGCAAGCAACGTCTCGATTTTCAGAACAATCCAAGCATCACCGAGATCACGACTCTGGCTCCTGTGGACGCCCTTCTCACAAGTTTGAACAAAGGAGACTTGTTGTCTCACGCGTGCATTTGGATCACAGCCCATCGTTCCACATGTCAGAAAATCCCCCAGAATTGCATTAGCAGGGTTACAGACCTGAAAGGATTCGGCAATGCACAGAGGGACGAGTACTTCACCAAGTCAGAGGTTTTCCAGGTCTGTACGACGCTTGCTATTTTCCTCTATTCTCCTGGATTGGGTCGGTCGTTTTTGAGCAGTATTTACAGAACCGAGGGATCAACGAGCAAATGCCAAAGCTCACCACTTTCTACGCGCAGTACGTGATCGTGCTGACGAACCGGAAAATCGAGCGCTACCTCGGTACGGGGATCGAGGCTTCACGCTGGACAGAGGCAGATAAACACTTCTTGATGAAAATGGGTGAGCTGGCACTGCAGATGCTGTGTGAAAACAAGAACATCTTTCATGAAGACAGCGTGTCTCGTTTGCAACTGGACATCGACGATGTCACTCATCAAGGCGGGATCTCATTCGAAACAGGCGAATCCACCAGAGAAAATAGGAGGAGCTTTGGGTTTGTCCACCACAGCATTCAGAAATTTATGGCTGCATTGTACACCTACGTAACGTTTCGGGTGACGGGAGAAAACGTTTTTGAGCCGAGAGGAAGAACGCGGACGGAGCGACCTGTCAGTGAGCTTTACAGACCCGTCATTGACGCGGTGCTCGCCAGGCAGGACGCACACATGGACCTCTTCCTGCAGTTCCTGTTAGGACTGGTGGCCGAAGAGACGGAGATGCAGCTGTGTGGCCGCCTGCTGCCTCAGCGTCACCCGAAACCACAGGGTGTGGAGGGTGTGCTCAAGCATGCGAGGAAGAAGATAAAGGAGAACACCGTACCCGAGCGGTGTAGCAATTTGGAACAGTGTCTTTCCGAGCTGGAAGAGAGCAAGCATGTGCAATGAGACAAGAACAAAATGAAGAACTCTTCGATAGAAGCACCTGAGGAAAAGAGTTTATTCTAACAGTACACGTTTTAGTGTGTGGAGTGTTTACAGGAAATTTTATAGTGACTTCCTTCTGTAAGGCAGAGAGTTGCTTAAGCTGCTAAAGGCTTTCACAAGACTTCAACCTCATCATGTTTTCATTTAGTGAAAAAGCAGCATGCACCCGAGCGCCGGCTATCAGCAGAGACCGTGGACGAGACCATGTTGAAACTGCACGTAGTATGAAAAAATATAGCTAGTTATTGCTCCTTATATAGATATTTAAATTGGGGAGTTGAATGAAAGAACTAGAATTTCTGCAGGATTTACATAACATCCTTCTTCGTAACCAGACGGTGAACTGATTACATTTTGAAATTAATCCAAAGTGGTTCAAAGTTCCCATTTATTTGAATGTGAGGGGAAGCGTTAAGTTTAGAGCGTTGCCGTAACAACGACAAGTCTTCTCTTGTCCAAGTTAAACAAGGTGCTAAAGTTAATCCAACATGTTATGTGTAAAATTCACAAGAAGGGAATTTTCTCCCATGAAGGGAAATGTGCTTTCTGAAGCAGGTAAAAATATGAGAATTTTCTGTGTGTTGGCTCCCGAATCGTTTACTACTTAAAAACAGAGTGTCAGTCTCACTACAGCGTCCTCTCTGAATCACTGAGGAGATGTACACGACTCTGAATCACTGAGGAGATGTACACGACTCTGAATCACTGAGGAGATGTACACGACTCTGAATCACTGAGGAGATGTACACGACTCTGAATCACTGAGGAGATGTACACGACTCTGAATCACTGAGGAGATGTACACGACTCTGAATCACTGAGGAGATGTACACGACTCTGAATCACTGAGGAGATGTACACGACTCTGAATCACTGAGGAGATGTACACGACTCTGAATCACTGAGGAGATGTACACGACTCCACATTATTGACAGTTGCACCTTTTTGCCTCTTTGGCCAAATAATTTATCCATAATGTAGACAGACATCTACAAAGGACACTAAACAGAGGCTTGTTTTATTAAATAATGACAAATGTGTGTTTGTACGTTATAAAGACGTTGTGATTCGCCTCAGCTTGGAACGTCTTGTTTTTGTGTGCATTTTTTATTTAGATTTTTTTTATCATTTCATTCAAACACATCGATGGGATTGATTATGTTCATAGCTAGGAACTAGGAAATGAAATTAATATAAAATACATTAATTATATATTTATTTCAGGATTTACACCCATATATTCCTGCCATTCCCCATCCTATCTTATCCTGGTGTGTAAAGTAATTACAAGATTGTCATTATTTCATTTTTTTTTTCTGTATTTAGTGATTTTAAAGCCAACCCGTCACTCTCCGGTACAGGTTCACGATTGTTGAACGATGCACAGTGACACCATCTGCAGCAAGTCGATGTTGTAGGTCTTTGGAGGTGGTGTGAGGGCTGTTTTTGACCGTTCTCACCATCCTTTGCCTCTCCAATATTTTACATGGCCTGCCACGTCTGGCCTTAACGAGAACTGTGCCTGTGGTCTTCCATTTCCTCACTATGTTCCTCACAGTGAACAATGACAGTATATCTCTGCGATAACTTTTTTAGCCTCCCCCTAAACCGTAATGTTGAACAGTCTTTGTTTTCAGGTCATTTGAGAGTTGTTTTGAGGCCTCCATGTTGTTCTCTTTGACTCTCCTCTGAAGAGTGGCAACAAATTGCACCTTAAATACCTTTTCTCATGATCGGATGCACTTGTCTGTGAAGTTCAAGGCTTAATGAGCCACCAAACCGATTGTGTGTTCCAATAAATCAGTGCTAAATAGTTACAGGTATTCAAATCAACAAAATGACAAGGGTGCCCAAATTTATGCACCCGTTTAATTTGGTTTTGATGCATATTGTACATTTTCTGTTAATCCAATAAATCTCATTTCACTGCTGAAATATTACTTGTGTGTCCTTCAGTTATTTGATGGATCAAAATGAAATTGCTGATCCAAACACCCAAATATTTATACATGAAAATCATGGAAATGGTCAGGGGTGCCTAAACTTTTGCACACGACCGTAACGATTACAAACAAAAACCAAGTATTAAAAATATGAAATTAAAGTAAAATTAAATTCATTTATAGTCTTTTACACTATTAGAAAACGTTTACACGGTAAATATGAGTGCAAGCTTTGCAGTAAAACACTTTGGAAGGATTTCAGCGGTTTGTGGTAAGATTTTCCGATTTTAGCCGAATATCCGCGAACACGTACAATGTTAGCCGAAAGTACCCGAACTCATGAATAACAGTTCAATAACGTTTGAAAAGAGGCACAGACCACTCCAAAACAAGTTGCTAAATATTTATTTGACCCTAAAGAACATACTACAAGTCTTTAATGTGCTATTATTTACTCTAGATGTTCAATTTCCATAGCAACTTGTTCTGGAGTGGTGTGTGCCTCTTTTCAAAAGTTATTGAACTGGATGCTCTGCCAATGGAGAACCCCATAGAATAGAGTGATGATGGAAATTGAACATCTAGAGTAAATAATAGCACATTAAAGACTTGTAGTATGTTCTTTAGGGCCAAATAAATATTTTTCATCATGTTCTAGAATAGTCATCAAACTTTTTAAAATCTATTGAACTAAATGTTGTCATAGAAGGAACCGATACAACACACTATGAAGTAGTGTAGTAGAAATTGACCACATAAGGAAAATTGCTGCACAATAAAGGGCTGTAGTATGTTTAATAGGGTGAAGTTAAGATTTTCCGACGTGTTCAGGACCAGTCCATCAAGCCTCTTAAAAGCAATTGAACTTAATAATGTGTCATTCAAGAAACCACAGTAATTAACACAGTAATAACAAAAAATAAAAAAACAACAAAAAATACACTCGAGGCACAAACTGTTTATTAAATATATAAATCATAAACGTTTCATATATCAACATAGATTCAAGTGAAGAAACAGGCGTCGTAGGTTATTAGGCCTAAAATTAATTTCATTTACAATAACTTAATTAATCTTCAAAATAGGTAAATAATCACGGATTAGGTTTATATAATTAAAAATAAGGGGGAGATTGTAACTACGCTCCATCCTGCTAAATAAATGTTTAGACCTGAAACTTTGGCCTGAACTTTAAATTAGAGGCGTTTATTGGTTATTTTAATTTAAATCATTAAACTCTTATCTTAGCAGCGATCCAAAATCCCGTTAAATCCAACTTTAGAAGAACTTGACTCAATTCCAACCACTTTAATAGTGGTTAAGACGTTTTCAGACCTATAATTTGCATAGCTCCACCCACAAAGTCATTTTTGGAGTACATTTAACTCATAACTACAAAACTACAAAAGATAGAGAAAAGTTTTTTTGCGACATGTTGGCCATGATATATTGTATAATCTGCAATATAAAGTGAAATTTCACCCTCAGTGAGAAAATTAGGCCGATTAAGAACCCGGTCTGGCCTGCCACTGAGAAAACTTAACCTGGCTGGGAATTATACTGTCGTTTTGAGAGATATTTCCTAGAGGGCTACCCAGTAGAAGCCTGTTGGCCTTATTCGTGGTCATACGCAGGGGTCTGTGGGCTCAACATAGCACAGCACTCTGCCTGAGTGGTCCCGGAAACCTTGCGGTGTTAACAAAAAGGGCCACGGGCGGAGAGAGGTGAGTCATGGTCTTCTACTGGTCTTCACCTTGGTTATAAATGTACTGAAAATGTGTATTATTGTGTGATGGTTCAGGTTTGATAACAGTAATGTGTTAAGCTCTAGCATTATAATGTAAATAGGACTTTAAATCGTCTTTTATCTTTATAGGTAAATAAATAATCATTCTGCTCTAACACTTTATTATTGTAAATAGGACTCTAAATGTAATCATTTATCTTAAATAGACAAAGTAAGAGGATTATTTTTCTTAAAAAAATGATCCTCATCTTAAATAATTTAAATAAATAAATTATTTATTTATTCTCTTAAAATAATTGGTGCCTTAATTTATAAATAAATTAATTAATTACTTACTCATTTATTTAATTGGCTTTGGGAAACGGGCCGGGGAGTGATCGACCTACGGCTTGCCGCCATGGATGAGGGTGTCTAGTAATTAAAGGCTGAAACACCCTGTGACTCTATGGTTTACTACTGATGACGTGTCTCAACATTTAGGATTTCGTTGGGCTAAAGAGGACTTTAATTTTAGTCTGTACCCTTAGCCCTAAATAGGATTTAGTGCGTTCTCCATTCCTGAACCCAAAACATAACCGCAAGTTTCCAGATTTAAGCCCTAAGACATAACCGGTTTTCTAGCCCTAAGCCCTAACCTTAACCGGTTTTCTAGCCCTAAGCCCTAACCTTAACCGGTTTTCAAGCCCTAAGCCCTAATCTTAACCGGTTTTCTAGCCCTAAGCCCTAACCTTAACCGGTTTTCTAGCCCTAAGCCCTAATCTTAACCGGTTTTCTAGCCCTAAGCCCTAACCTTAACCGGTTTTCTAGCCCTAAACCTAACCGTTAGCTCTAACCTTAATTCTTAGAACCCTAAACCTAATTCCCAGCCCTAAACATAACCAGAGATTTAAAGTGCGTTCGTAACACTAATTTTTGGAACCGTAAACCTAACCTTTAGCCCTAAACATAACCTTAGGCGTCATCTGAGGTCGGAACTTTAATTCAGACCGACCTCGAACTTTACGAGAGCACTTTAAGCTCATAACTCTATAGTTCTTTCGTTCGCCGTGGTGGTGATGGCCGAAAACAAGGCCCGGGAGGCTGGCCCATGCACAACGTTGTCTCTGGGTCACCTTCCCAGAGTTACGTTTCATTTTCCCCTAACCTAATCCTAAAACCTAGCCCTAAACCTAACCTCAACCCTAAACTTAACCGTCGCCTAATCCTAAAACCTAGCCTTAAACCTGACCTTAATCCTAACTATAACAGATAAACTCCAATTCGGACCGTTACGCTAATTAGACTCTAAATCCTTAAACCCAGCCGATCTTGGCCCTAAAAAAATCCCTAAACATTACAATTTGGCTCTAAAACCTAAAAACAAAATTCAAAAATTATTTTCATATCTCAAAATCATAAAAGACAACTTTCAAAATTGACCCAAAGCAACTTGAATTGGACCTAACGCTCTAAATCCAAAACAAACCTAATACGGAGGAACTAAGTTACCTAATTAGATCTAATTGATTGATTGATTAATTGATTTGTTGATTGATTAATTAATTAGTTAATTGATTGATTTGTTAATTAATTAATTAGTTAGTTAAACTGATTAAATTGATTTATTAATAATTTAAATCAATCCATTAATTAGATTGTTAAATTAATGTCATTGATTGATTAATCGATCAAATTAATTGATAAAACTAACAAGGATTAATCTAATTTAGACTAATACATTAATCTGGGCTCTGGATCCTAAACCCAACCAATCTTGGCTCTAAATTTTTTTAAACACCCCAAAAAAATTTTTTTTCATACAATACAATGCCTAAACCCACTTGAAGTTACAATTATAACTCAATATTAGAACCCTAAATCAATATAAATCAAATATTTTATTCAGAATTATATTTACTTATGTATTTATATTAATTATATCAGAAAAAAATCCAATTTGCATAATTAATACTGCAGATGAGGCCGTTTTGACATAAGCTCCGCCTAAATGCACAGAGAGGATTCTGGGAACAGAATCAAGGGCTAATATCTCAGCAACCATTCGAGCTATCGATATGCTGTTTTTTTTTTTTGCCATGTGCATCATGTTCTACTGTGTCTGATGACACCAAAGTTGAAAGCACACAAAAAATTTAAAATTTCTACCGTCCTGGTGAAAAAGGTTCATTTTAGGCACACAGTTTCAGCTTGATCCATAGAGATTCGAGCTGGGGGGCGGCTACATCAGTAGAAGCCTGATTTTTTCCCGAAACTATTCCATCGGTGACAGCCTTGGAATAACGTAGGGAAGAATCCGCTGATGTACACTTAACCCTTGGGGACCCAACCCAGTAGAAGCTTGATTGCTTCCTTAAAAATTTCAATTTGGAATTCGTAAGGAAGCCATCCGCTGGGCTGCTACCCGCCCAGGGCCATCTGGAGGTAATGCTTTTTGCGTTGCACTTTGGACCCCTGGTTTAGCTAGGAAAAAAGAACGAACTGAGCATCTCGGATACCTTGCGGTGTTAATGAAGAGGTGCTTGGCTAGTGCCCCTGCAACGCTTCCCGGATGCGTCGATCCAGTTCTCAGACCCTAGGTGAGTATACGGCCTCCAAGGTGAGTTTTCGGCCTCCTTGGGTCTACTAGGACAGCGTTGGACTCGTTCGCGGACCTGTTCGCCGACTCAGCCAGAATGTCTCGGGAAACCTTGCGGTGTTAACAAGGGACAAAGTTAACAAAGGCTGAAACACCCGTTGAGTCTGAGGTGCACTGCTGATGATGTGTCCTAAAATTCATAAAATATTTGTGTTTAAAAACCTAAAATAGACCAGTAATTCTAAAAAAAAAAAAAAAGGAAAATTCAAAAAATTAATAAATAAATAAATAATTAATTAATTAAACAATGAAATAAATAATAAATAAAAGAACACATTTAATCTCTCTCTAGAGAAATCTTTAACTTGGAGACTGACCCACTCACTCCAGTGGCTCACCTCCCTGTTATTATTTTTTTTTTAAATATATCAAAAGTCTGACAGAGCGATAGCTGTGCAATAACATGCGCCGGCCAGTGCCTCACCCTTGGCTCCCGCTACATCCACGCAGGTTAAGACCCTGTGATGGGGGGGTCATTGTACATTTCCAAAACCTAACCCTAACCCCAACCCTAACCCTAACTCTAACCCCAACCCCAACCCTAACCCTAATCCTAACTTACTGCTTGGTTTCATTTCTAAAAAAAGTCATTTTTGTTTTTGTGTTTTTCCAAAATAAGGCAGGTCAGCGCCTGAAGAAGGTTTCAACCGAAACGTTGCGCAATTGACTTGTCTATTTATTTATTTGTTTAACCATAGGGATGTGAGGGCAGGAAGGTATTGACCTCCACCCAAAACACAAAATCATTATCGATTGTAGGGATGTGAAGGCAGGAAGGTATTCACCTCCACCTCCACCCAAAACCACAAAATTATTATCGAATCTCAATTGTGAGAAATTTTTGGAACAGGGGGCAACGCCAATGTGGACGATCCCCGCATAAAAACACTGTGGACTCCACTGGTTTATGGTACTGGGCTCACAATACCCATGGGGGGGCTTGCTGGGAAGGGACAGTAGGATGATCAGGGGGGCATGTTAGGCAGGCCCGTGCCTAACGTGTCTCAGTTTGACTGAGACCATGGTCTGGGGTCCCTAACCCCAACCCCAACCCTAACCCAACCCTAACCCATTTGGATACCACCTTAAGTCTTTATTTTTACTACGGTTGCCTCTATGGTGGAACCAGTCGAGCAGTGCTGGTAGATCGGAGGTTGCGGGGTGCAGTGCAATAATGATGCAGAGCTTGTCCTGTAATGATCCAGAATGGCCATAATTTATAAAACTTGAGCCATTTGGCAGTTGAACCATTACAATACAATGACATTTGCAAGCATGACCTGAAATTGTGTTCTAAAATGACATGATCTGAAAATGACATTTCATTTGTTTTGTTTTCTTTTTAAATGTAAATCACGTCGTTAATGTAGAATCAACATAAACTATGTATAAATAAATATTAAAAATCAGTATATTTCAATTTAGCTTAAAATACATATTTTTTATTCAGAACGCTGGTTCTCTCATGAACAACAGACTGAAAGACATATTTCTTATATGCACTGAAATAATATCATATAATTAGCACAATTAATAACCAGCTGAATGACAAAACCATCAAAGCTTAAAAATGAGTTTAGAAAGCAGTCATTTCTAGTATAATGTACTAATATGAAGCACAAAATTTACAACCAAAAATATATTCCTTGTTCCAATGCTAACCCTAACCCTAGGTCTATAATAGCAAATGCAAAAGAAAAAAAGAAAAAGGAAAGATTCTGCAGACAGGTCAGAGTCTTGGAAGTCTTTCATTCCATTCCATAAATTCAGCAATGAGCACTGCACTCCTTATATACTGTTGAGGCCCCATAGGTAAAGAATTGGTAGGATGTTTAGCTTCAAAGTGCAAACAGTAAAGTACTTTTGTTTTCTCCAGAAATCCATTGGGCAACGTTTTAAAGTGAAGCTTTACTCCAAAAACTCTCAATTTTGATGGTACAAATATACATGGATAGTTGGATGTCTATCCGACATTTAAAATCCAGTCAGTAACACAAATAAGTTTTGAGTGCTTTTTCTTTGAAAAATCCCTTGAACAGAACATGAGAATTTTAAATGGCTCAAAAGATTAATGGTTAAGCTTGTGAAAGTTAATCTGCAGGTTATACTGTAGCTGTGTTAAATTACACTTACATTGTTTAAAACAGACACTCTTCCTTCTGTGAAAAAGGTTCTCATGTTCATGTTGATTGTTAATCTATTCCATTTTATCAGCAGTTGTTATGATAAAAGTCTGCAGTCTGTCTCATTAAAATGTAGACTGGTGTCCATGAGAAACCTTGTGCAGCAATTATTTAAGCATTAAAATGTTTCTCATCACCATACATTCAAATACACACACACACACACACACACACACACACACACACACACACACACACACACACACACACACACGTTCTATAATTTCTCTCCAATTAAGAAATTTGGAATTTAAGATTAATTGAAAAGTTCATAGAATTCTTAGCTAAATAATGTATTCGTATTTTAGTTAATATAATTAATAAACTAGTGGATAAATAATTGTTCCTTTGTTATTCATTTTTACTGAATGAGTTTGAGTTTTTACTTCTATGTGGTGCATGAAGTTCTTTGAGATCACACTGCGGTGAACTTTATTCCCACTGATTGTCTGACCTTTACACTGAGCTCACATTCCTCACTGAAATTATACAACATGACCCATAAAAACAAAAGGCAATAATGAGCTTAAAATACTGCAGCGGATTATATCAAAAATGATAAAAACACTAAAGCTTTCATTACTCCCAATGCATTTAATTCCATGGAAACTGAACACATACAGGAAAATAAATACAATATGCATTGACTGTATATAAAAAAAATAAAGAAAATGGCATATACGACACCTAACTCTCTAAGATTCAACACCGAACACAGACACGCAAGTTTGGGATTTTTCACCAGATTGCTGTTTTTCTACACAGAATACTTTTAAAATCATATCATTTCAAATACCAAACCATAAATAAATCTAAATTGTACAGATGTTAAATGAAAATAATTTAATTCACAGCCTTTTAGATTAAATAATTATAACTACACATAGCACATATGTAGAGTTTCTTTAACTGGATACCCTACATACTCCACACGTGAACAAAGTCTTTCAACATTATACAACTATAATAAAAATCTGTAATTGTACAAGTAAATTATGTATTTAACCGTTCAAAAAACATTAAATGGGCAGTTTTATTTAATGTATATTCTGTCTATCACTATGCTGTTTAAATGTAAATAATAAATGTTAAGTTTAATTCTCATTTAACTACTGATTCTTATACAATATGTCACATGAACATCTGTGGTAATTGTGGTGTATGTTATGGTGTTATGGTGCATGATACAGTATTGACAGCCTCACATGCTTTTACTGTCCGTTTTTTTCTAAAACAGAATGCATAAATGGCTGCGATGGGGACGCAGCTTACTGATGAGACAATGAGAAGACCAATGAAGATCTGAACATAAACAGGATACTCCATTTTCACTGATTTTCCCTGAATAAGACAAAAGACAGGAGAACACATCTCTTCTACATATTTACTTTAAATGTTAAATCAGTCGCAGTGTTTACATTGATTAGAAATAATATTTGATAAAATATAATGAATATTATATTTACAGTAAAGTAATGTATTCATTTTAAATTAATATGCATCTCTTACTGTGGTTTTGTCCCATGCCTGATATGTCGGGGCTCCTCCCTGGACGTAATTTATTATGTAGGAGATGAAGAGGCTGATCAGCAGTAATGGACTCACAAAAATCCACATGATCTTCCAGTACCAGTTTGGCCGATGACCCAGCATGTCCTCAATGTCCTTCTCAAACCTACACATTAAAATATAATCCGCCAACTTATGCCGAGTTGTGCCACAATACAACACATACATATACATACTCGCACCTACTCATTTAAAAACCATCAGTATGTGGATGTTCACAGGAGCATCCTTCCTAGAGCAGCTTACACCCACCTCCTGGCCCCACTGCCTCTGGCATTTTGAGTCAGCACCTGCCACTTGCCTGTCAGGGTGCCAAGGACAAGGTTGACAACTCTTTCAGACAGCGTGGAAAATTCTGCTAGGTGTGTCTTAGTGGGTTCTAGTCAAGTCAACAGGAACTTCTTTCACTTCCGAGGAAAGGGGCCATAAACCTGTTCCCCTCCCAGATCAAGACTCTGCTTTCACAGCCAGTATTTGTTGTTCCCTAGAAAGAGGAGTGACTGTGTCCACTTTTTATTTATTTTACACAGGAAGTTCCTCGGGTTCGATATTCCAATAATTAACCAACATTTTGTTCTTTCTTTTGGTCTAACCCTATCACCATGCACATTTTCAAAGTGCATAGACACTGCCCTGCAACCACTGTGTCTCCAGAGCATATTTGCACTGAATTACTTGGATGACTATCTAATTCTGGCCCAGTCTTATGCTATGGTGGTCTGTCATCGAGATGCTGTGCTTGCCCATATGAGGTCTCTAGGCCTCAGGCTGAACCCAGAGGAGTATGTGCTTCTCAGAGAACCACCTTGTTGGGGATAGTTTGGGATTCCACTTGGCAGATATTCAGCAGGGTGGAAGTGTATCTGTTTGCCTCCAAAGTTGACACACACCAAGGGAGACTCCCATCAGTAAAGATCTCCTCTCTCAGGCGCAAGGGCCGATCCTACACCTCCACCCCGAGATGTGGAAGCTCTGGATCCTCCACCCAATGAGTCTGTCAGAATACGAGAGTCTGCATCTGCTTTGCCCTGTAAGGGCCCTGATAACTAAGGTCCACAGCTTGAGCTCATGGTATAAGTGCTCCTCCATGTTTGTCTGGCCAGGGGTGGTCCCCTCCAAGAAATTTGTGGTGCGGCAGGCTGGTCCTCTTTGCTCACCTTTATCAGGTTCTGTAACCTGGACCCCACTTCTGGGTTCAAGGTCCCTCAGGGGATTTGATGTTCTGTTTCCATTTTGCTCGTGCCCTTCAAAGCGTCTGCGAGTCATTGACCGGTGTGGCAGGATATTGACGTTCCCACAGCGTTAGCAATGACACAGCATAGTATGCCAGTGATATGACGTAGATGCCATTATATGGACTTGTTGCGGCATATTCTCTTCATCATGTGTCTATTAAATTGGCATGTGTGCACACAGTGGTTCAGACATAACGTCCTCAATGATGCATTCCCATAATGTCAGCCATTACACAACATCTCAATCCATTCTCAGGGCAGCAGGTTATATACAAAACCTGGTATCATTTTTTATAGTTTTGCACTATAATGTAAAAATGGGATATCAACTACTTAACAGTACAATGAGAAGTTCCATTAGATATATTATCATATAATATGCAAAAAAATTTGTATGAATTTATTATATGTAAGATATTTTTTATATGTAAGATATTTTTTTCCAGTCATTTTACCTATTCAGTCCATAGACGTAGGAAATGGCGAGAACTTCAATCAGCAAAATGAAAAGCAAAGGGAATGTTGCACCATAGTCATTAAACACCGTAAACCAGTAATTACCCGAACGTGTGGTGAAACCCAAACCCAGCAGAAAACAGAAAAGACACACCAGACCTAAACAGAGAGAGAGAGAGAGAGAGAGAGAGAGAGAGAGAGAGAGAGAGAGAGAGAGTACACCAAGTAGCCAAATTGTTCAAATGTATCATTCTGAATTGTTCTTGGTTTAGACTTCACTATTGATTGACTATTTAATTGAGTTTTATACCATTGAGTGTGGCATGGTTGAAGTTTTGTGCAAGGATTGTGAGGTCCCTCAGTGGTGTTATTATGGCTGTAACGTTTCCCAACATGCTTCCCATCCCCAGCACCAGCAACATCAAGAAGTAGAGAACAGACCAGAGCTGAGAAACCGGCATGTTTTTAATTGCCTCACTGTACACGATGAATGCTAAGCCGGTACCTTCAACAGCCTACACACACACACACACACACACACAGAAAACACAGATCATTACTGATCATTTAATCATTAGATCAGTGCACACACACTCAAGCACACACATGCACAAACCGTGTCAAGTTCATCCTCCAGACTGCAAGATTCTATTTTGTGTTGAATGAGTGCGAGCTTCTCAGGATCTGTATGATTTAAAATACTGATCCATGACATCATATTTTCTTTATTTATGGCATCTTCAGCAAGATTGAATGTGTTTAGAAGTAAAATTCTCATCCTGCAATAAACAAATAACAAATGAACAATAAATCATTTTAAGCTGAACAAGCTTATCATAAAGTTGATGATAAATAACTGACTAACATGGGTTAGGGTAAAGTAAAGATGTTTCAGTAATTAGTGTATATATTACTATATATATTCCCATCCTGTAAATACTGCCTGCCATCATCAGCATAAGAGTAGTCACCTCTCTCCCATCAGAATGAATACATTTCACCTGCTCCAAAACTGTAAGAATAAACACCACCCGCTCCCCATAGTATAAAAATAAACACCACCCGCTGCCCTCAGTATAAAAATAAACACCACCCGCTCCCCTCAGCTTCAGCTGGAATAGAAAATATATTCATCTCATTCAGAAGCTCTACTGAGTGCTGCAAATGAAATGGAAAATTTCAACCACAGTTTATTGTAATGGATTATTGTTTTACTTTTTATGGCAGAACATAAACTCTGCTAATGTTTGATAACACAGTGTTAAAATAGTTACTGATTTATGGTCTAGAAATCTGTTTCTACACCCATGACAGAATACACACACAGAGACAAACACACCTCTCTAAGCAGCTCTCATAGTTGAATGTGGCTTTGAAGCCGTAGATAGAGAAGGTGATGATGCTGGCAAAAACTGACGTTCCGCTGTTAATGAGGGCGACAACAAGAGTCTGACGCTCAAAGTTGTTATTGTGGTCGTTATAACTGGCAAAAGCAATTAGAGAACCGAAACCCAAACCAAGAGAGAAGAATATCTGAGTAGCTGCATTAATCCACGTTTGAGGGTTCACCAACTGCTCCAGCTACACACACAGACAAATACATTCACAAATATACATCAAGTGCACACACCTGTTAAAATGACAGGTTTTCCAAATTCTTGCAGAATTAATCATAATGAAAACTTTCCAGGGAGCCTGACAAGAAACCTACGGCAAAACAAAGGATCTGCAGGAATATCTGACTGGACATTCACTGTATGGGACAATTTCTCATATTCCTTAGTGAGATTGAATGAATAAAAAACCTACAAGTGTGCCTAAATTGTCTAAAGCCATCTGGCATATTGTTTTATCATTTGAGGAGACAGTGGTAGAATCATTTGGGCATAATTCCTTAAGATATGGTTTGCATAAAAACATCACCCAAAGAAACCATACCAGTGATGAAGCAGCATCATTCTATCAGTCTGCTCATGTTCAGTTGACACTGATAGATAGAATCATGGATAGTTCTTAATACCAATTAATTCTGGCACAAAACTTGCAGGTCTCTTTTAGACAGCTGAAGAAAAAATCATCTTGAAGCATGACAACGACCCAAACTAAGTAACTCAACTAAAAAATGACTTCAAAAGAAGTTTTTTTTGGAGTTGGTCTAGTTAAAGCTCAGATGGAAATGACAAAGAAGGTGGTGCACAAGAGATCTTTGGAATACAATTACCAAAACCAGATGTGCTAATTTGGTAGACCCCAACCCTAAAACAGTGCTGTACTAAAATCAATATTAGTTAAGGGTGTGTATAATTATAATTTACATCACAAAATTGGAATAAGTGATGGAGGGATGAAGGGTTTGTATTAATTTTGTTAAGTGCATTGCAAACAGGCCTGGTGTGTTTGTAGCCTTAATATCCTACCTTTGGAGTGAACATGTATTTCACTCCATTTAGCGCTCCATGCAGAGTGACGCCACGGATCAGATACACAACCAAAACCAGGTATGGAAACGTTGCAGTGAAATACACCACCTAAAAACAAAACATCTCTATATACTGTATATATGCTACAGAATTACGTGAACACCTGAACACTGAATATTTTTCCTCACAACAGAGTTTCAGCTTTTCTGTCTGTGACCTGGTGAGCCAGCATAAGAGCATCTGCCAAATGCTGTAAATGTACATCACAATCATATCTCAATCTTCCATAAACTGTCACCACAAAGCTGGGAGGAAACATTCTAAAGAGTTTTTTGTGTGCTGTAGTATTACAATTTTCCTAAACTAGATCTAAGTTTGGCCTAAATCTCGTCCACCGTATTGTAGAAATAAATTGTTTTGTTACAAATAAAGATCGATAAACATAATCTTTTTGTTTGTGAAGTGAATATTTATCTCATTAAAGTAATTGTCTATGATTGATTATGGATGCGATTAAACATCTTTTTTTTATTTATTATGACTGTAATGGTGGTCTTTACTTTGCCAGTAGATTTTACTCCTTGGATGATGAAGAGGTAGGTAATGCTCCAGGCCAGCAGGAGGCAGAGTGCCACACCTGTGTGAATGCCAACACCGTGTTCATCAATGGACGCTGAAATATTTAGTGTCTCACGGAAGAAGAAATATTGTGTTGAAGTGGCGACTTCACACTCCTCTAAATATCCTGTATAATTGGAGTTCAGGGGACATTGAGCCCATGGCAACATGGCCTACACACACACACACACACACACACACACACACACATATATATATATATATTTTATTAACAATGACCTACAATACCTTTCTAAATCAATAATAATAATAATAATAATAATAATAATAATAATAATAATAATAGCTACAAGCAAAAATTAAGGGGCCAAACACCTCAGGGCCACTAGGGACACATGTACGTACACGGACGCATGGGTGTTTTTCAGTATAGCACTTCATGGCACTTACATGCACTAACTTTGAACAATAAGCAAATGCATTGCAGAGACATTACCACTTTTCCCTTATGGCACCTTCAAGAGTGAATTGTTCAATAATGGATAGACAGAGTTCAACATGTCAAGCCTCGAAACCATTTATCAATATGCCAAATTTCATAAATATGTGATGAAGTGTGTTTGTATATGAGTGAAACATAATAATAATAATAATAAACCTGAAAGGAGTGGAAAAGATACCAGAAGCTCCAGGCGTTAATTACATTATAATACAAGCACAGGTAGACAGATATGACCACACTCGTGAAGCCTAAAGTGAGAAGACAAAAAAAACATAATATAACACGATCATTACTGTAACACACACACACACACACACACACACACATCATGATCCAACTCCTGCTAATTAGGGACTGATGAAAGTGAGCATAATGAATCCCTTACCCACTCCCCTTAGGTAGGGACTAATGGAAGTGAATGTGCCAATGCTGCCTAAACGCATCTTCTGTCCAATAGCAAGCTCCAAATAGAAAAGAGGAATTCCCTCTAGGAAGAGCATGACGATGTATGGGATCAGAAACCCTCCTGTAACACACACACGTTTCATCTTTCAATGCTGTATTAAATCTTTTAATATTTTAGAATTTATTTTAGTAAGATTTTGTTTAAAACATAAAAATCTTTTTCTCTCATAATGGGTAATTTTGTCTTCACCAAAGTTGTTAATATTTTTCATGTTTTAATGGATTTCTAACATCTCAGTCATACCTCCTCCATGCATCTGGCAGAGATAAGGAAATCTCCACACATTCCCCAAACCAACAGCATATGAAACACATGCCAGCACAAACTGAGTCGGAGAGTCCCATGATGGCCGGTCCGCCTTCTCCATTGAACCAATAATAATAATTATTACTATATTTATATTTTAAAAAATAAACACGAACCAAGTGAGTAAATCTGATGTTGAAATCTATGAAACTCAGATCGACTGAGCTCAGTGCTAAGAGATCAGAGCGCAAGACTAAGTAAAGTGTCAGTTTATAACCCAGAGTATATTACAGAGCAGTCTCTCACATTGGGGGCGTGTCCTCACATGGGGGATGGGCAGGAGGTGGAGTCTTTGTTTTAGGCTGAACTTACAACATACTGTAAGTGAAAGTACTTTAACTATCAAGCTGTGTGTGTGTGTGTGTGTGTGTGTGTGTGTGTGTGTGTGTGTGTGTGTGTGTGTGTGTGCGGTCAGTGTGTTCTGACTGTATGTAAGTAACAGTGTGGGGGTCACAATGAGAAACACAGCTGCGGGTGGGATGAAAATAGTGTGTGTGTGTGTGTGTGTGTGTGTGTGTGTGTGTGTGTGTGTGTGTGTGTGTGTGTGTGTGTGTGTGTTTGTGTGAGTAACAGTAAGAAACACAGCTGTATCACTGAGTACAGTCCTGTTTTTAAGCATCCTGCTGCTACACAGTTTTGTTCCTGAACTCTTCGATGTCTACATGTTTATTATAAATTGACCATTTCATCAAATTCATTTTTTTACATTTTGTCTGATATTTCTTGTCTCCGGCTGGCGCAGCACTTGTCTCACTGTTTTAATGCATCACATATTAGATGAGGTGCACACACATCATTTGGAGCATAATATATATATATGCTCCAAATGACGCTACACACGCTACACTTACCCTATGTATGTGCTTTTTATATATATATAAAAAGCACATACATAGGGTAAGTGTAGCGTGGCTTTGCACTGGGCTGGTTCCATGCAACACGCCATGCTTTTTTAATGCATTATACACTAGTTGACAAACATATCATGAGTATAACAATGAAAGCAGCCATATTTATTCCACAAAAAACAAACAAAACAAAAAAAAACCATACACACAAACAGGGTGAGCGTGGCATGTGCGGGACGGCTGGGGATGGGGATGGATTTTGGGACCATGGATCCCGCAGCACTTCACCTTGATAGCCCGTTGTAATATGACACCAGCGGGGGTCTATAAAAAAATGTATTTTTACAGAAAAGAGAAACTTATGACAATATGATAAAGGGCCAAAGTAGATGACTAATAAATAAACTTTACATGTATGCAGATGATAATTCAGGTATATAAATCAATCAAGTATATGTAACTAAAGTTCCAAGAACTAAAAGCGGGCAAAGTTAAACAGGTACCAGGTGGGTTCAATAAGTATTGACACCAGTCACACATCAGGGACAGAAACAAGACACAAATCAGAACTAAAAGCCTTGTGTTGGTCTGGAGACATCTTGACATATGCCTAAAGCTGGACAGAAGAGGCCTCATAGCAGACATTAGGCTGCCTATCTAGTGGCTTCAGAGGTCTAACACACTGGTCTCCAACCTTTTTTTCGCCGTGGACCGGTCAATGTTTGATTATTTTACCGCGGGCCGCTGGGGGTGCAGGGTGGGGGCTATACAATTAAATTCAAATGAATAATTTTACTTTAATTGTATTTAAACTTGCCTTTTTAACTCACTACAACGCTAAACCAATGAGAACCCTGTGCTTGTTTCTTTACAACGAGACGGTTCCATCTGGGGTAATAGGAGACGATGACACCCGAAGTGTGTCGCTTATGTCCAGTTTATTCCGTTGTTTTGTTTCGGTTGCCATCACTGCAGAAATCCCCGCTTCACACAGATAGCATGTCGGACATGACGATAGGGATGTAAGTGCTGTGGTGACAATCTCAGGGTATTCCGCCATGACTTTAATCCAGAACACCGGCAGAGTTTCTAACTTTCTAACGACGTCTGTTTCCTGCTCATTTTTGCTAATTTGTGGGTTAAATTTGAGCAAACACAATATACACATACACCAAGCACTGTTAAACATGACAAAGTACCGGTGAACAGAGAGAAGAGCGATACACACCTTCTCTCTCCACCAAAGCTACAACACCACCATCGCAGCTGCTCGGCTCCAGACGTCACCTAAACCCGGCCCGAGATCATGCTATTTTCCGCATGCGCGGTATCAGTGCGGCTTTAGGTCACGTCTCTCAGCTCCCGGTTAACCTCTCGTCCATGGAAAGTCACACAAACCGAGAGAAATACACCACAGTAAATAAAATGGGAATAATTTAATGTTCCTTGGGTGGCCTGGTACCATTTGGCCCGGGGGGTGGGGACCACTGGTCTAGAGTAAAGGTGTAGGCCTCAGTCATGGCAGAAGAGGTCTTTTTGCAGACTATGGTCATGGTTGGAGAGGCCTGGGCCTAGTTGAAGATGCAATCCATCTGTTGGTAAATGTATACCATCAGGCCTGGGCTTCGAAGAGGAAAAAGAACATAATAATCTGCTCTCTCTTTATGCCTGCATATGTAGAGCTTAACAGACTTTTGGTTCCCCTCCATTTCACACTGCCCTCTTTACTGCACACTACAACTTCCATGTCTTCTGGAATGCATGCTTGACTGAAGCAGAATGCAAGTACATAATTTCAGACGTTCAGCATCAGAGTCGTAGCTTAGGCCAGAACAGAGGTGGGCAAGAGACAATATGAGTAAGCAGGACAAACTAGAAGGAACCCAAACCAGGGAGTCTTCAATTCATGGGTACCAAACAATGAAACATAAGTGTCTAACAGACAAGACTTAAACAGTCAGTAACGAAGCATGTAACAGGTGGGGACAATAATTATCAACCCCAGTCACATGACAGGGTTTGAGACAAGAAACAGATCAAAACAGTATGAGAATAATGAGAAATGAGATTAATATAAATAAATAAAAAACATCTACTATATATTTCTAATATTTGAACATATATATGAATATATTAGTATAATGCATTAGTTATTTCTCATATTTATCATACATTTCTGCTCATAGTGCAATTTCATGGTTCCTCGTGTAACAGCTGCCTCGTGTGATATTATAATGTGTGGTGTGAAGGTGAAAAGACAGCAGACAAATGTGAAGAGAAGCATTAGATTTATTTAAGGGAGTCCAAATATTACTGTCACAATTCCGGGCAATTCACAGACAGACAGCATTAGCAGAACAGATTGTGTGTGTAATGATGTTATGATGTGCATTAGATGTGCTGTGACAATCTGAAACATGGAATTGTTTGCACTTTAACATTCTAACCCGGACCCGTTAAAATTCTAATATTATCATATTTAGCATCTCCTTATTATAATCTAATATTATAAGATTATAAGCTCTTTGATATTAATAAAAAGATAAATCTTTCGTTCATGTGCAGTTAATCTAGTTATTACGACAGGAGCGTCATCAAAAGAGGTGGAAAGGAGAGAGGACAAAGGGAGCTGCTCAAAGCTCTGCACTTTTCTGTTATTCAGTAAATTCTGCCCTGTTCTATTTTACCTGAAATGTCCTTTAGCCTAAAGTTCCTGTGTTATTAATGTAGTTAATGTTTAAAAAAGCGGCAGCTCAAAAGTCTTCTGTTTCATTTTGTTCTTAAAGATTAAAAGCACTTTTATTTTATTCAGAAGATTCTGAATGTTTGACATGAAATCTAGGCCCTAAGTTCAGGCTGCACAAAGCTGTGTTTCTACTTTATTTATTTTATTCAGAAGAAATTCAGTGTCTGTTGTCTGTTACTTGACATGTAGTAAAGACGACTACAGGATTGTTTTACATCCAAGTGCCAGACAAGTTCAGCCTGAAAACACTTGGCATTTAACACTAAATTATATAGAAATGTGTGTTATTGAGTTTATTAACATGAGGGTTAAAAGGATTAAAATCGAAAGCAAATATTGTCTTTTTGTGTAATCTGTATGTAAGTAAAGAGAGGTACAGTTTTTCTGACCTCATTAGCGCTAATGTGATCCCACCTACCGCGCGCACGCCATTCATATGGAAATGACCTGACGCGGTCAATGCAAACAAGATCAACGCCCCAAACAATGGTATAAGAAGCAGAAAGTTTTAACAGATTCCATTAAGGATTAAAAAAGATTCCATTAAAGATTTTAACAGAGCCATATTGTATTGGTCATATACACTGTTGTTACTTGTACATATTGTTACTTTATTATTTATTTTAAGCATCTGTTTTGTAGTAGTGTCTGTTTGCTCGGTCTCTTGTCTGGCACACATGCACTAGGTTGTACACAGCGATGTGTGCAATGTAACAAACTCCAAGGTGTTTTTACTTGGTATTCTATGTTCTTATGTGAATAACGGTAGGACACTGTGTGCACAATTATTAGGCAAGTTTATTTTTGAGGATTACTTTTGTTATTGTACAACTACGGTGCTCTTGGTCAATCCAAAATGTTAACAAATCCTCAAACCTGAACATTTAAGTAGTAAAAGTGAAGTTTTGGCTTTCTTAAGAGAATATCTATATGTACACTGTTATTAGGCAACTATTAGTGTGCAGAATTATGCAACTAAATGAAAAACAAAGATTTTCCTTTCTCACTTGTTTATTTTCACCTGTTAAAGTGAGAATAATAATACTTTGATTTGTATCTATCTTTTCTCAACGAACTCCACTGATTTTCACAAAAGCATGTTGAACAGAAGTGACACTCGTGCCTAGTGGTGGCAGTGAAGTGTAGCAGATAATCCTTGTAAATAAAATAAAAAGTCAGGAGAGACCAGGGAAGTAAAGATAATTGATTATTGAATTGTCTTGACAGTTGAGTTGTCGTTCTATTAAAACATGTGGGTGAAATATGAAATATGTGGGTGAGAGATTGAACAAATGACAAACCTGAAATAAAAGTCGCTGCTCATGAATCATAAATTTGTGACCAGATAAATGATCTGTTTTACTCTATTAGTATTGTAATACCAGCAATATAAATATAATGATCATTATATATATATATATATATATATATATATATATATATATATATATATATATATATATATATATATATGACCTTAGAATGACCACCTAATAAAATGTTTAATATTATATAAACCGAAACAGCAAAAACAAAACTTTTAGCAGCGCAAACCAGCTACTCTATTTTGGGTACATTTGGAGCGAGGGGGGGGGGGGGTGGGGGGACCTAGATTTATCTATAATTATTTTTTTTTAATATCTAAAAAACCAAAGCAGCACAAACGAAAATTTTTGCAGCACAAACGGAGCACAAACAAGACTATTTTGCTGATGTTTTGCGTTGGGTTGGGGGCAACTTCACGCTGAAAAAGCTTATCAAGACAAACTGAAATCCATCACAACCAACATGACAGGCCACTTCTTCTGATGGATGAAGAATAAAATCATTAAATTAGTGTATGCAGTACCTAGTAAAAAATAAAAATAAATAAAAAATAAAATCAGCAAAATGAAATTTGTGTTTTCTTTTGTTATAAACAGTAGCAGATCCGGTGGGAGGTGACCAGGGTGAAGCATGGAGCTAAACTTAAACATGAAAATCTTCCAGCTTTCAAAAACCTTTCAAGCCGCAGATGATGTGATGCTTCTGTTAACAGATCCGTGGGGTGGAGAGACCAGGGTTAGGGAGACTTTTACCTCAAATGATGAGACAGTAATTACAATATCACTGTAATGTGGTTTCCTATCAATACTGTAGGTTATAATGTGAAAGAGAAACCTATTTCAGTTCAGGAAGGTCTGTAGAAATCAGAACTTTATAAAGTAAAACGTTTGACCGTGTGAAGGATTTTCACAATCTTGGACATTTTCTGTTCACGTCACTTTGGCCTTTAGGGTAAAAAAGCATTATTTTACTTTCACTTCCTCATACAGTCTCTGAGTCAGAGATTTATCACACTGCTCATATTCGCCATTAGAACTCCTCTCTCAAGCATGGAGCTGTAATTTGGTTCTTTTCTTCACCTTATTTATCTCTGCACTGTAAACTCTGCACTCGGAAGGACAACTAGGGGTAGGAACATTTCTTTATTAGTAATATTGGTACTTTATTACATAACATAACTTTATTCTATCACGTTGTTACTTGATGTCCAGTTTTCTAAAAGTGTTAAACACACACACACACACACACACACACACACACACACACACACACACACACACACACACACACACACGTTGTTTAACGTACTTCACAAGCCAACTTCCGGTTCCTTGAATCCACTCTTGTTCTAAACTAAACTAAGTTAAACTTCCTTAAACTAAGCTAGTTAACTGTACAGGAGTCTGTTACAAACAGCAGATGATGGTTATAAACCTCCGCCTACTTGCGTCACTGCGACCTTTCCCTTACCACTGGAAGTAAATAGCGTTGTTGTTGTTGTTGTTGTTGTTGTTGTTGCCCGACATTTACCGCGCATGCGTCAACGATTTTCGACGGAAGTCGAGCTGCATTTCCAGAAGACGTTGAAAGAATCGGTTCAAATCTTTACTCAAATAAATAAATAAAATGAAGCAGCACGCGGCAGATAAAGTGCAAACCGGTGAAGTGAACAAATAGTGCAGATAAAAAAGATTGTAGTGCAAAAAAACGTATTCAGTCTGATTTATTTAAACGGACTTCCTTTGTGTGGTGTTATGTGTTCGAGTCTCTGTTAGCTCCAGTCTGTAATGCTGCTGCAGTGTGTGTGTGTGTGTGTGTGTGTGTGTGTGTGTGTGTGTGTGTGTGTGTGTGTGTGTGTGTGTGTGTGTGTGTGTGTGTGTGTGTGAGAAAATTAGAATCCTGTCTGTTTCTGTATACATTGTTATTTTGTGCCCGTGTTGCTTCTAAAATTTTGTTTTATAAATGTTTTTAGAAAACAAATTGTTAAATTACATTAACACTACCGCTAGGTGTAAATTGTGGTTATTAATTGCTAAAACAAAGCTGAATCGAGACAATGTTCTCTCACAATCAAACAAAACTAGAATAAGCCCAAATAGATTTTTTTAAATCATGTACAGAATTGTCACGCATTAGTGCTGCAGCCCAGGTGAGTGAGACGTGATAATAGTGAATGCACTAGTGAAGCAGCTCTCAAGCTTAGTTAGAGGCCTGTTTCACTTACACAGACCTCTCAATACAAGTTGATCATAAATAGATTACTTAAATGGGCACGATTACATTGTCTTTCGTTTTTTTCCAAACTCTTCACCAACAGAACATGTTTTTATTATATGTTAGTGGATGATGGTTTCCTCCACAGTAATATGCTGCACTCCCAGGTTCAGAAGCAGTGATGTCAGCTGAGCCACCAGCTCGTCTACATAACTGACATTTACAAGAAACAAGTATGTAAGCAATATTAGTAATGATCAAATGAGACACAGATTTATTGTTTTGTACATTTAGTGCGCCAATGTATTTACTTTTACTTAACGTGGTTTGTCACTTCAAAACGTGCAACACCCTGAGCTTAGAAAAAAAATAGTTGATGCGTCATTAAATCTGTTGTTCACTAGTAAAAAATGAGTAGACATGAAACCCCTAATATAAAGCAGCATGAGCAGTCCAGGTCTCTTATAAGTTGTAGCTGTACTAAATGTTTCTAAAATAAATCCTGAGCACATTTTCATCCAGGCTGTAACTCCTTCTGTTTGTTTCCACTTCTCAGCTTCCAGCGTCGTTGATGGACAGAACATTCTGTGTAAAAGTGTTCGTTTCTGCTGCACAGCGCTTCCTCCAGACCACAGACAGCAAGGGCAATGAACAGAGAACTGATCGGCATTTTTTGTGTTTATTGTGTGATGGCTAATTGTTCAGATAGACAAAGTTTCACACAGAAGGGAATTATACTCAAAAACAAATTGGACAGAATGGAGCTAGTGTGAGATTTAAAGGGCTTGTGTAGAGGGTGAAGGCTCCTTGATTCTGATGATGGGCTGCGTGGATCTGGTTGGAGCTGAAGCTCCTCTCGAAGCCTGTAGGTTACTCACACTGCACAGAGAGGTCTTAGTGGAACAGATAAAAAATACACAGTGCATTTTAGACAATCTGAAGATGAATGGCTTCCTCTGCAATGAAGACACAGAGATCATCCAGCGTTCAGCCACTAAAACAGAGCAGGTACTTAAACATGTCTCTCACAGCTTACACATTCAATTCAATTCAAATTTATTTGTACAGCGCTTTTAACAATTAACATGGTCACAAAGCAGCTTTACAGAACATCAACATAGAACAAAAGATTAATATTAGATATATTTAAATAATGTGTATGTATTTATTATGTATTTATCCCCAATGTACAAGTCTGAGGTGACTCAGGTGACTGTGGGGAGGAAAAACCTTGAGAGGAACCAGACTCAAAGGGGAACCTCATCCTCATCTGGGTGACACTGGGGGTGTGATTATATAACCTCATCCTCATCTGGGTGACACTGGGGTGTGATTATATAACCTCATCCTCATCTGGGTGACACTGGGGGTGTGATTATATAACCTCATCCTCATCTGGGTGACACTGGGGTGTGATTATATAACCTCATCCTCATCTGGGTGACACTGGGGGTGTGATTATATAACCTCATCCTCATCTGGGTGACACTGGGGGTGTGATTATATAACCTCATCCTCATCTGAGTGACACTGGGGGTGTGATTATATAACCTCATCCTCATCTGGGTGACACTGGGGGTGTGATTATATAACCTCATCCTCATCTGGGTGACACTGGGGGTGTGATTATATATATACAGTCTGATAAATGTTGTAGTGAGGAGGTTGTTGTCCTCAAACACCACATGGAGTTGTGTCTCCTCTTTAGTATAGCAGAGACAACTGAAGCTGGTAGATCTCTAGATGCCTCAGGATTCTCTTAGTCAGTATGCCTGACTAAAGGGATGCGTTTTTCCATATGCACTCACTCACTCACTCACTCACTCTCAACCATTCACTCACTCACTCACTCACTCACTCACTCACTCACTCTCACTCATTCACTCACTCACTCACTCACTCACTCTCACTCACTCACACTCACTCACTCACTCACTCTCACTCATTCACTCACTCACTCACTCACTCACTCTCACTCACTCACTCACTCACTCACTCACTCTCACTCACTCACTCACTCACTCACTCACTCACTCACTCACTCACTCACTCACACTCACTCACTCACTCATTCACTCACTCACTCACTCACTCACACTCACTCACGCACTCACTCACACTCACTCACTCACACACTCACACACTCACTCACACTCACTCACACTCACTCACTCACTCACTCACTCACTCACTCACACTCACTCACACACTCACTCACTCACTCACTCACACACTCACTCACTCACACTCACTCACTCATTCACTCACTCACTCACTCACTCACACTCACTCACTCATTCACTCACTCACTCACTCATTCACTCATTCACTCACTCACACTCACTCACTCACTCATTCACTCACTCACTCACTCACTCACACACACTCACTCACTCACTCACACTCACTCACTCATTCACTCACTCTCACTCACTCACTCACTCACACTCACTCACTCATTCACTCATTCACTCACTCACACTCACTCACTCACTCACTCACTCACTCACTCACTCACACATACATTATCCCTATATCCTAAAAGCCCAAAACTTTTCATATTCAAGGTACGTAAAATCTTGGAGTTGGTGCAGTGTAAAGGTGAAGAGGCCTCTGCGTATTTTATTAACATCCTGCACCAAGCATATGATGCATTCATCGACCTTCGTCCTTGGTTTGACACGATTCACTACAAACCTGCTGAGTGTGTGAGGGACATACCTGTGATTAACACCGACCCCAGTGAGTGTTTTAATCAAATCACAGAGAATTTCTCATGTCTAAATGATTACTGCACTAACACTGCTTTCTGTGTTCAGTTAGCAGATACAGTGAGAAACTCAGGCAGGAACTCAGCAGAGATACTCAGTTCCTCACTTCATATTCTCAGAAAGAGGAGACGCGACTGGAGGAGCTGTACACAGACACACAGATGGAAATTCTCAGTGAGCTAGGAGAGAGTCTGGGCTTCCTGAAGAGTCTGGATGAAATTCTGTGTGATTACGGTGTGTTTAACGAGCAGGCTGAAACCATCTTAATCACGGGTGATGCTGGAGTGGGAAAATCCATTCTGCTCCAGAAACTCCAGAACCTGTGGTCCAAAAGAGAGCTGAAAACCAGAGCAAAATTCCTCTTTAAATTCAGATGCAGGATGTTCAGCACCTTTAAGGAGACCGATGAGATCTCAGTGAAGGACCTGATATTCAAATATAACTGTTATCCGGATGGAGACCCGGACAGTGAGGTGTTCAGCTACATGCTACGATTTCCAGAGTCTATACTGTTCACGTTTGATGGATATGATGAAATCCAGATGAACTTTGATTTAGAAAACATGCCTGAGGTGGTTTCTCCTGAGGAAAAAACTCACCCGCTTTTAGTTCTCATAAACCTGCTGAGAGGAAAATTGCTCACTGGATCCCAGAAAATTTTAACGGCTCGAACTGGCACAGAAATCCAGAGCAGAGTGATCCGGAAGAAAGTGTTTCTGAGAGGTTTCTCACCAGAACATCTCAGACAATACATGTCTCATCATTTTCCTGTGCAGGAGCAGAGGGACATGGTGTCTCTTCAGCTGGACGCAAACCCCCACCTCTGTGGTCTCTGCTCTTTCCCATTATTCAGTTGGATTATTTTCAAGAGCTTTAAGCACCTTCAGAGTGTGTATGAAGATGTTGAGCTGCCGGACTCCTGCATTACTCTTACTAACATCTTCCTCCTGCTATCGGAGGTGTTCTTAAGCCGGAGCAGTAAGAGTGCTGGACCCCTGAGGAGAAGCACACGCTGTACCACAGAAGCATTTAAATCAGGGCTGAAGATGCTCTCTGCTTTTGCTAAGCTTGCATTGCTGGGTCTGGAAAAGAACAGCTTCACTTACACCCATAATGAGATTTCATCCTGTGGCCTGAATGATGATGACATTCAGGTGGGATTTTTGAGACCCGTCAGTCACTACGACGCATGTGGCACTTCAGCAGCATACGAGTTCCTCCATGTCACACTACAGGCATTCCTGGCTGCATTTTCTCTTGTCTTGGATCCATATGTCCTTCCCTATGAGATCCTGAGGTTCTTTTCCAAGTGTGAGTACCATCAATCATCCCATATGACTTTCCTCTCCTGTTTGGGAATGTCGTCTCATCTGAGGAATTCAGATCCCTTTCAGACGAATGAACACTTTCAGTTCACAAACCTGTTCCTGTGTGGTCTGCTGTCCAAATCCAACGCTGTCCTCCTGGAGCACCTCGTCCCTCCAGCATCACTGCAGAAAAAGCGAAAGGCTTTGAAGTCCTACCTTTCTACCAGCATAAAAACGCATTTGAGCGGCTTGCCTCGCCACCCAAGCAGCGACATAAAGGGAAATAAAGTGCATGTGATGCCAAACTTCCTGTGGATGCTGCGCTGTATATTTGAGACACACAGCGAGGATGTGGCTCGTCTGACAGCTAAAGGAATCTCGGCAGATTACCTCAAACTGGCATACTGTAACATCTACTCAGCCGACTGCAGCGCACTCAACTTTGTCCTTCATCACCACAGGAAGTATCTAGCAGTCGATCTGGACAACAACAACATTAGTGACTATGGTGTGAAGCAGCTTACTCCTTTATTCAGCAAAATGACTGTAGTCAGGTACGGTCAGATCTTCCCAGTGGATCTTACCTGTTCTAAACGTTCCCTTGATCCACTGGTCCTAGAATTCATCTTCCTGGTTGCATGAATTCTTTTCTAGAAGTTTAGATGATGAAGAACAAAATGAAGTGTTTACTGAAGATGAATGAAAATGTTCTAACTGTTTCAGGTTATGTGTGAATCAGCTGACTGACAGCAGCGTGGAGGTTTTGGCCACAGAACTTATCAAACACAAAATCATTAAAGTTTTGGGGTAATTTCACATCAACTAATGAATATTAGCTTCTTCTCTTTTTTTACATCAGATAGAAATTAATTAATTGATTTATAACAGAATTTTCTCTGTTAATCCATTTATAGACTTTACAAGAATCACATCACAGACGTTGGAGCCAAACTGATAGCACAGATAATCGCAGTGTGTCCTCACCTCAGAATCGTCAAGTAGGAATGGATTCTATTATTTAGTTTTAAACACTTAATCAGCAGTTTCCTAGTTGTGATGCTTCCTTGTTTTCTGTCACACTGTGTCTCATTTTCTGATGTTCTTACTGACTTCATTTAAATTTCTTGGGTCGTTGTTATTAGTTGTCTTGAGTGTATTTTTGGTTTTGATTGTGGATGTACTGTCTTACACCAATGTGTCTGAATAAAAGACTCCACATCACAATAGTTTACAAGATGTAAAAAATAAGACATGATTTGTGTAAATGTTTTTGATGTTTGCAGACTCGGCTATAATCACATCACCGCGGTCGGTGCGACATTTCTTGCTGAAGCTATTCGGAAAAGCAAATCGATCTTTGAAATTGGGTAAAAACGTACAGATCTAAAAGAACAAACATTAAACCTGAATAAACTAACACAATTTCCCAGTTATGTTTTAACATCCAGTTGTTGTGTTTAGCATGTGGGGGAACAGCATCGGGGATGACGGCGCTCACGCTTTCGCCGAGGCAATAAAGAACCACAGCAGCTTAACGAATCTCAGGTTTGATTATAAGACTAGATTTTGTTAACAGTCTCATGCTCACACTAGGGTTTTAATCATAGTTCACGTTACAGTAATATATGAACTGTTATTTAAAAAAGTAAATAAAAATAACTATTTCTTCTGTAACTTTGTCATTGTTAGTCTGTCGGCAAACGGGATCACGTCTGAGGGAGGAACGAGTTTAGCCAGAGCACTAACGCTAAATTCCAGCCTTCACATCTTTTGGTGCACATCAAATTCTTCACATCTTTCCCACTTCAGTGACACATGTGCACTTTAATACATATGAATTCATGTTAAAGTGTGTGTGGTGTTACATGTCTATACATAGGAACACAGAAGGGTTTATTACATGTAACATGCACTTTTTTGTTTTTCAGGCTGATTCAAAACAAGATCTCGGACAACGCAGCAGTGGAGTTAGCCAAAGCATTTCAGAAGAATTCAGCGCTCACACACCTCATGTAAGATCCTATCCCATACCACAGGGTATTAAATACCCATGTCCTCTTTCCCATGGTCGAGTCCCTTCTGTGATCTTAAAGGCTGTGTTTATCTGCTCATGATTTAGATGAGGATTAAATAAATCGAGGAAGCATCACTGAAACTTTGGTCTTTTATTCTCTGTTGTCAACATCAGGAGACAAGTCTGAAGTGTACTCAGTAATGAGAGAAGCGCTGTATCATATTAATCATCTTTATTTGTTTAAAACTTTTTACTCATATTGAACTGAAGCTTCACCACATACAGTTTTGCTATAACCTATTGCTGTTACAAGATAGACAAAAAATGTGCAGAATAAATAATTTTATTGGAGAACAAGGTGTTTTTTATGATTTACTGTGTGTGTGTGTGTGTGTGTGTGTGTGTGTTCAGGTTAATTGACAATCAGTTTTCTGCTGGTGGAGTTGAGCAGCTCGCCGAAGGTCTGAAACACAACAGAATAATTAAAGAAGTCAAGTAAGACACACACACACACACACACACACACACACACACACACACACACACACACACACACACACACACACACACACACAGCAGAGCCACACTGGATGCTGTTCTTATTGTTAGAATGTTCTAGTTGACTATGATGCTGTTATTCTAATCACAGTTTTAATGGTTGTGTGTGAATGTGTGCAGTTTAAAGGGGAATCAGATCAGTAAAGAGGACGAGACTCGCTTCAGTGAGGAGAAAAGACTTCGCTTCTGCTGAGACGATTGAGACGAAGACGATTGAGACGAAGCGTAGCAGAATGTTGGCTCTAAGCGTTGTGGCTCTTTGGACAAGCTCTGTGGCGGTCAGATGATGATGTAACGTTTACAAAGCTACTGATAAAACTGTGCAGAAGCTGCATTGAATGTACTCGTGATACAGTAGCGATGTGAAGTGTGTTTATTAAGACTCAGAAGTTTCCTCTATGTTCTTGTACAGAAAAGAAAATTGAAACTAAATGTCTTACTGCATTGAAATACTTTATTTCAGTTAAAACAACAGTGAACATTTACAGATGGACATAATAGTAATGACATCACACAGTTTATAAGGAGGTGTAGCTTGGGCCAAACCCTGAAGAGAAAAGTTTCATTATGAGTACATAATATTTATCTCCATGAGATATCCAAGACACATCTCACACACACTCCCTACTCTGTGTGAGAGACAATGAAAGTTCTAACTTCATGTTGATGTGTTTTTATATTGTTTCATTTCCCTTTTTTCTTGCTGATTGTGAGTGTGACGGATGTGACGATGCCTCGTGGGATCATGTTATGGGATGAAGGTTGCATTTTCCTTGACATGCCATATAAGAAAACTGCAGTTTACTTTGTTTTGTTTGTTTTTCTGTGTCTTTGTGTGTTTTTATAATCATATATTCATTTTGGAACTGAAATAAAAACATTTTATTGCTCCTCTTGACAGAAGTACATTTTAAACTAAATCTGTACAGCAATGCATTCTGGGTAAATGAGTACGCCCTTAAAGTCCACAATGCCTCATTTAGCTTACA
>NC_062542.1:95000-105000 GCF_022655615.1 Tachysurus fulvidraco
ACATACACACGCACACACACGCACACACACACATGCGCACACACGCGCGCACACACACGCGCACACACACACACACACGCACACACACGCACACAATCATTGGACACTCTTTAAGCTTATTTATAAACATGCTATAAACAATTAGCTTCCTCTGTTATACTGTTATGATGAGAATGTGCTTTAACTCTCTTTATTTGAATAGACTTCCTTCTGGTCAGGAAGGGTTATGACTCGTGTCAGGAAGGGTTATGACTCGTGTTATGACTCCTGTGTCAGGAAGGGTTATGACTCGTGTTATGACTCGTGTCAGGAAGGGTTATGACTCGTGTCAGGAAGGGTTATGACTCGTGTCAGGAAGGGTTATGACTCGTGTCAGGAAGGGTTATCTCACTTTGTTCTAGAGAAGTGTGCTGTGTTGTAAATAAGTGCCTAGTACTGTTTAGTCACACCATATTTTAGTCTCACTCTTGGTTGATTGCAGAAATGTGACTCAAACCCATCTGTGTAGTCACCTCTTACGGTCACAGAGCAGAGGTCACGATCCCAGTAACCCCATCTACCCTCCTCTGTTGTGTGAGTCTCACACACTGCTGGTACAGTAGGTGGGCTCTGGAATTGTGAGTCTGCTGTAAGGTAAGCCGATTTTATCTCCGCTTTAACTTCCCATTACTCCTGTGTCTTCCTTGTGCTAACAGAGATGGGCAGGGGTGGTGGTACAGGTCTACCGTTGTCAAGGAGATGGTGTTTCACACCTCTCCTCTTGTCTCATCACTTTTGAATTCCATGCCATTTCAGTTACCTCTCCAATCAACCTTCTCATAATGGTTATCTACCGCCCTCCTGGTCCCAGGAGACTTCCTGGAAGAAATGGACTCGCTGTTTATTACTTTCCCTTCCTACACCACCCCTCTGACAGTGTTGGTGATTTCCCCTCTGACAAGCTTCGATCTTCTTCCTCCTGACCCTGTTGGGCCCTTGGAGCCCTGATGCTCAACAACACTGGTTATTTTCAAATGATGGTTGAAGACCTGCTTATTCATGAAACACTTCCTCTTCACTTTCTTCCCTGTTTGTTGTGTGTGTGTGTATTTACACGTTGAACAGTGATTTCGGCTGATGGTGAGTTACGTCTGTAAGCTACTGCATTCAGTGATACAGACTTAAGCACTTATGTACGTCGCTCTGGATAAGAAGGACATGAAGGACATCAGACAGTGGATGCTTACTAACTTCTGACTCTCCCTGTTAGTTATGATGTCATCACTAGTTTTGATGGAGTCCCTGTCTACACTTTCTTGAGAGTTTTTCTTGACACTGATGCCTCAGGATTGCTTATTAGGGATAAATATAAACTTCACTTTAAACTTCGTCATTTTTTAGTCTAAACGTTTTACTCTAATTTTCTGTCATATCTGAAATAAAATCTGGCCTTTGGAGCTTTCAGTTACATCAGCATTTTTCTCTTTATTAATGTGTGTGTGTGTGTGTGTGTGTGTGTGTGTGTGTGTGTTTTCACCTGGTTTGAAGTGAGGAAGTGAGTGAACACCTGGCCATGTTTCTTCAGATGGAGTACCAAGTACCTGCAGATGGAGAGATATAGAGGGTGAAACAGACTGACAGACACGCGGCCATCAGACACGCGGCCATCAGACACGCGGCCATCAGACACGCGGCCATCAGACACACAGTCATCCTCCCTGTCTGTCTCCCTGCTTATATACCAATCAGATTATAAAGTCCATAATAAAATCCAAGTTCTGTTTAAATATGAAAGAGAAAGAAACAAGAAAATGGTGGAAATAGCTGTTTAACTCACCAGAAAGATCCTCTCCAGCTGATCCTGCACATCCTTCATACCAGGAAAGGCAGCCACGCCTTGGATCATCTCGATAAAGATACAGCCGACGCCCCTAAGCAGCCAACCAACCACAGTCATCATAAACAGCATATACTGGTGAAGCAGTTCGCCCCCTACAGGCAGTGCAGCAAACATCACCTCATTAAAATGTCAGTCAGTGAAGATCGCACACATACATGACATATCCATGTTAGTTAGAGATAGAATTGTGTGTGTGTGTGTGTGTGTGTGTGTGTGTGTGTGTGTGTGTGTGTGTGCTCCTGCTCTCACCACATGTCCAGGCAGGTGGAATATTCAGTAGAACCAAGGAGAACGTCTGGGGGTCGGTACCACAAAGTAACCACCTCATTAGAGTATGTATGACTGGGAACAGATTTAGCACGAGCCAGACCTGACACACACACACACACACACACACACACACACACACACACACACACAGTATAACACTGTTATTAAGATTCTCCAGTAGAACCATACCATTACTGTCTCACTGTTCTCTTCCTCCATAATTAACCTCACAAAGTGAAAGTGTTAAGTGTGTTTGTGTGTTATATAAATAGTGTGTGATGTATAATATATGTCTCCAGACCTTTACACTCTGCTCTCTGATCTGTGTGTGTGTGTGTGTGTGTGTGTGTGTGTGTGTGTGTGTGAAGCAGTGACTCCTTTTTGTTTTTAAAGTTGAAGATCACTCCCACCCCCACAACCCCACCCCTTTACTGTCCCTGCTGTGTAAATGCACTGAATGTCAATGATGAAGGGAAAATGACATCGACGGTAACCTTCATCCTCCTTTCCTTCTCTCTTTCCCTCTCTTTTCTTCCCTGTTTCTGTCAGTTCAGCTTAATTCCCTCCACCTCTATTGCCATTGCACACATTTCGGTGTGACTCATTGCTCTTTCTTCTCGAGCCCCACTCCTCATGATGCCCCTGAGCAGTGCAGGTCACAGCCACGTCTCCATTCTGCCCCTGTTTATCCACCATGTTCTGGTGTTTATGGATTTTTCCTACTAACTCACTGTTAGATGTGTTTCTGTGTGTGTGTGTGTGTGTGTGTGTGTGTGTGTGTGTGTGTGTGTGTGTGTGTGTGTGTGTGTGTGTGTGTGTGTGTGTGTGCTTATTTACACATTGTTTATGGACAAAGAGAAAGATACACACACACACACACACACATACACATACCCACACACACACACACACACACACGCACACACACACACACATACATACACACACACACACACACATACACACACACACATACACAGACATACCCACACACACACATACACACACACTCATACACACACACACACTATTCTATACTATGTTTTTTGTAAGTGTTTCTTAACAGAATGTTAGAATTGTTGAGTAAAACAGGTTAATTAATTAGTATTGTGTTTGTGTGTCTGTGTTCATATGTGTGTGTGTGTGTGTGTGTGTGTGTGTGTGTGTGTGTGTGTGTGTGTGTGTGTGTGTGTGTGGTTTTTTTTACCAAAATCAGCCAGTTTCAGTTCACCACTCTCACTGATCAGCAGGTTTTGAGGTTTGAGGTCTCGGTGCAAGATGAAGCGCTGATGGATGTAGGACAAACCTCGCAACAACTGGAACAGAAAAAGCTTAGACACACAGACGCACAAACACACACAGATGCACACACACACAGACGCACAAACACACACAGACGCACAAACACACACACATGCTAAATCATTTTTGGGAAAATGATAGTGAGTGTATTGCAGAGAAATAAGTTTAATTCATACACACACACACACACACACACACACACACACACACACACACACACACACACAAACGCAGTGAGACAGCGACGCATGATTAGATGCACTTACTCTGACATTTTCAGGGTGGAGCCCCCCGGAGTGTTTATCCATATACTGACATAAGTCTGTGTGCTACAGCGAAAGATGGGGAGAGAGAGAGAGAGAGAGAGAGAGAGAGAGAGAGAGAGAGAGAGAGAGAGAGAGAGAGAGAGAGAGAGAGAGAGAGAGAGAGAGAGAGAAGGACAGACAGGAAAAGCAAGAGAAAATATTAAATTGTGCACTTTGTGTGTGTGGCATCTATGTGGTGGGGGTATGTGGGGGTGTGTGGGGGTGTCAGCTGTGTTACTCACCACATATTCAAAGACGAGTGTGAGTGTTTCCTTGGTGTGTATGATGTCATGTAGCAGGACAATATTTGCATGTTTCAGACCCTTCAGGAGAGATGCTACAAACAAACAAACACACACACACACACACACACACACACACACACACACTATTCAGATGAATAGCTTCTTTAGGTAAAGATCTGGAGTGTTGATGAACACAGAGTGTTTGGTGAACTGGGATGTCTGGATGTTGTCTCCTCACCACCCTCACATGTTCACTCAGGGTTACAGACTGTGGAGTGTTTGGACTCTTTCAGGAAGCCCTCATGTCTGTGTCACCTTCTGACTCTCACTGTTAGTTATGATGTCATCACTAGTTTTGATGGAGTCCCTGTCTGCACTTTACACATAATGTACGTTCTTTAAATGGGATGAAAGCCATCACTGGGCACCACACACACACACACACACACACACACACACACACACACACGTCCATCTACTACCATGTGTTTAAGAGGTAACTGAAGACTGTAATATATATTATACGCTTTCAAAAGTATTATACAATTCTTTCAAAAATAGAAGTTTTATAAGTTTTTTTTGTGGCCCTTCAACCCTTTGCATCAAATTTTTCTAGATGCACTTGCACACAGTCTTTGAAGGCAATCAGCAGGTAGCTAACCACAGATCGTCTGTGGATGCAGGTGCCTGAGATCCTTCTGTCTCTTCATGTAATCCACAAAGACTCGATGATGTTGAGATCAGGGCTCTGTGGGGACAAACCAGGATCTATCCTTCTGTATTTCTTAGCATTAAGGACATAATTAATCCAGACCAGATCTCCAACTTCATTTGCCCCAAACCTGCAAGGAACCTCCAGCATGCTTCACTGTTGCCTATAGAAACTCAGAATTGTTCTGCTGTCCAGACCTTTGGTGAACAACCTGCCTCCTGCTACAGCCAAATATGTCAAATGTTGACTCATCAGTCCAGAGACCTGCTGCCATTTTCCTGAAGACCAGTTCCCGTTTTCTCGTGTATAGTTCAGCCTCTTATCCTTATGTGCTGCAGTTCCATGATCACTTCTGACCAGACGTCTCCAGACAGTAGATGGCTGTATCAGGGTCCCACTGGTTTCCTCCAGTTCTGTGATGTGTCCTTCATCTGCTGCAAGTTTCTTTGGCCCACTGCATCTACATCTTTATGCTTCAGAAGAGCTTGAACATAATATCTTGAAACCTCTGAACCCTGTGCTGGGAGAGACCGCACTGACGCAGTAGAACTACCTGGTGTCTTGTTCCTGTGCTCAGTCTTGTCGTGGTGTTTGATCTGTTACATGAGACTGTCTCTACAACCTCACCTCAGTAACAGAGTTTGGTTCCTCACACAGTGTGAAGCTCCTACACAGATGTTTCTGTTTCACTTAATGACTGGGTTTCAACCTGCATATGACTCTGATGATCATCAGCACCTGCTGGGATCACTGCTTATTCACACACCTGACTCGGATCCTACAAACAACTGACTTTGTGAAGAAGTGACGCTGGTTTAAATCCAAAGGGTCGTCACACCAGATATTGATTTTATTTAGATGTTCTTCTGTTTGCTCACTTTGCATTCTTTAAATTGGTAAAAATAAACAATTAAAATATATTTTTTGAAAGCAGACTTTTTTACAGCATTTCTTCAAACCTGTCTATAGAATTAGGTTTAAGTTTGACTTGCAATGTAAATTCCTCTTTATCTAGAAATCACCTTCTGAATGAATCCTGCTTTATGAGCCTTTTTGCATTTTTAGAGAAAATGAAGTAATAATAGAAAATTAAGTTTTAAAAAGATCAAACAGAAATGTTTATTTAAATGTTAAACGTAAATCTGCCTCCGTTATCTAACTGTAATTCTCACCCTCTCTAATAGCAGTGAACGGTGTTCCCTCCTCCTCCTGTAGCCGAATCACCTTAAGAGCCACCAGCTTCCCATTCACCCTGTACACACACACACACACACACACACACACACACACACACACACACACACACACACACACAGGTTATATTTAGAGAAGCCATGGACAGGGTTAGTTAAAAGGAAGTGTTTACAAATCACACAAATTTACAATTCTAATTTAAATCCACACAAGTCATAATTATTTATTTAATTATTTTATTAAAGAAAGTACACACACACACACACACACACACACACACACACACACACACACACACACACACACACACACACAGAACTCTTACTTGCTCTTCCCCTTGTAAACAGTGGCATATGAACCCTCCCCAAGTTTCTCCAGTTTCTCATAGGAATCAACCTTCCCAAACTTTGGGCTGGTCGGCTGTCAGAAACACAAACAGATTCTTTAACATTTCATCATATATCATCAAACAGCCTCACACAACCTCACACAGCCTCACACAGCCTCATACAACCTCACACAGCCTCACACAGCCTCACACAGCCTCACACAGCTTTACATATTATCATCAACCCCGTATATCCTAAAACCTCCTCGAACATCACACAACCTCAAGTATTTAAAACTAAACTCACATCCTCATCCACACACACACACACACACACACACACACACACACTCACGGAACTAGGGCTGGAGTGACGGCGAAGTTTAGGTGACTCTACATGTGTGTTGCTCCCCGAGGCGTTGATGCAGGCGTTGTTCTCCGAGTGCACTCTCTTCACCTGACTTGTCTGCTTATCAAAGGGCTCGAAGCCGCTCTGAGTGCGCTGGACTCGCGCTCGCCGTTCTTCAGGGATTGAATCCAGGGGCCTGAAGAGTGAGTCCGAACTCTGGCACCCGTGACTGGACATGTTGGAGACACATATCTAAGGGGAAATGAATAAAATAGGTTTGTGATATTAATTACATTTTCATTGTTTCATTTCATGAAAAAAAGCATAATTTAGCACAATGTGACCTCATTTTTAAAAACATTGTTAATTGGAGTCTAATATCCGTATTACACACAGCGATGCATGTGGTGTCTGTGTGGAGTGTGTTGAACAGGACAGACAGTCGTGTCACATCAACAGGCCCAATTAAATATTTACTACCATTATAGAAACTCTGTTCTAATTAACGCAACACACTGCAAGCTCACAGTAGGCTGAGTTACACACATACATGGACAGACTACACACTGTGTGTGCATGTGCGTGTGTGTGTGTGTGCGCGTGTGTGTGCGTGCGTGACTGCGTGTGTGTGTGCGCCTGCGTGCGTGTATATGTGTGTGTGCGTGCGCGTGTGTGTGCGCGTGTGTGTGCGTGCGTGACTGCGTGTGTGTGTGTGCCTGCGTGCGTGTATATGTGTGTGTGCGTGCCTGCGTGTGCGTGTGTGTGTGTGTGTGTGTGTGTAATCGCCCTAGTAAGTGTCATTCACAGTAAATGACATCACCCTGAGGAGCTGAGGTTTCTCTTCACCAGTCTCATTTATTAATCATTAGGCTTTCATTAATCAGGCTGTGTCCCAAATCACACTCATTACCTCACTCACTATTCTCTGCCTGTTTGCTGTCTGCTACCATCCCAGGGGTTGTGTGTGTGTTTGTTTAGTTGTGTAGTGACACAACAACATTATCTTCACTACAACCAGCTGAGATTCCGTTCTGGTTTAATTCACAGATCCACCTGGAAGTAATGACTCGAAGCCGACAACGAAGCTCCTCCTCCTCAGCTACTATAATACACACTCACATACACACTCACATACACACTCGGTTACACGCTATAATACACACTCGGTTACACACTCACACACTCAGATACACACTCGGTTACACACTCGGTTACACACTCGGTTACAGACTCACACACACTCACACACACTCAGTTACACACTCGGTTACATGCTATAATACACACTCGGTTACATGCTATAATACACACTCGGTTACATGCTATAATACACACTCAGTTACACACTCGGTTACATGCTATAAATACACACTCGGTTACATGCTATAATACACACTCGGTTACACACTCACACTCAGATACACACTCGGTTACACGCTATAACACACACTCGGTTACACACTCACACACATACTCAGTTACACACTCGGTTACACACTCGGTTACACACTCGGTTACATGCTATAATACACACTCGGTTACACACTCGGTTACACACTCGGTTACACACTCGGTTACATGCTATAATACACACTCGGTTACACACTCGGTTACATGCTATAATACACACTCAGTTACACACTCAGATACACACTCAGATACACACTCGGTTACATGCTATAATACACACTCGGTTACACACTCGGTTACATGCTATAATACACACTCGGTTACACACTCGGTTACACACTCGGTTACATGCTATAATACACACTCGGTTACACACTCGGTTACATGCTATAATACACACTCAGTTACACACTCAGATACACACTCAGATACACACTCGGTTACATGCTATAATACACACTCGGTTACATGCTATAATACACACTCAGTTACACACTCGGTTACACACTCAGTTACACACTCGGTTACATGCTATAAATACACACTCGGTTACATGCTATAATACACACTCGGTTACACACTCACACACTCGGTTACATGCTATAATACACACTCGGTTACACACTCGGTTACATGCTATAATACACACTCAGTTACACACTCAGATACACACTCAGATACACACTCAGATACACACTCAGATACACACTCAGATACACACTTGGATACACGCTTTAATACAATAATGTGTGTGTGTGTGTGTGCGCGCGTGTGTGTGGGTGTGTGGTGTGTGTGTGTGTGTGTGTGTGTGTATATAAAGAGAGATATGATGGTGATATTCAGTGAGGTGTTTTTCACAGAAGCAGACATACGCACGTCATGGAACACATGCATGCCAAGTCACGATGTGCGTGCGTGTGTGTGTGTGTGTGTGTGTGTGTGTGTGTGTGTGTGTGTGTGTGCATGTGTGTGTGCGCACTCCTTAATATGTTTCTTTCATGCTAACATCTATTACATGCACTGTACTGCATGAGAGAGCTGCATGTTGGGAGACTGACAGTTAGACCGAGGACTGGATAATAGTATGCAATATAGTAAGAGGTGAAAGAAAGAGAGAGAGAGAGAGAGAGAGAGAGAGAGAGAGAGAGAGAGAGAGAGATTGGTTTGCTTACCTTAAATTCAGGGTCTCTTTGCAGTTTGCTGCAGTTAAGGAGATGCATACACTCAGAACATTTGTGTTCTGTCTGTCTCTCTCAATTTGTATCTGTCTGTATCTGTATCTATATCTCTCTCTCTCTCTCTCTCTCTCTCTCTCTCTGTCTTCTCTCGCTTACTGCCTCAGCAGGCTAGAACCCCATGGTCTGTACCAAATGTGGATGGATGAGAGGGGGAATCCTTTCTCCTAAAGTGATACATCAGTGTGTGTGTGTGTGTGTGTGTTTCATGTCCTCTTCTCTAGTCTGAGAAAGATGAGCTCAAGCGAGCAGCCCCTTTGTGTGTAGATGGTATAATCTGGAGCAGTTTGAGGAAGCAGGGAGAAGCAATTGTAGCTTCTGCAGCAGGAGCAGTATGTAGGTGTACACACACAGAGACACACACACATGCTAGTCTACCACCAATCCCCCATAAACCCCCACTCACCCCCCGTGCTGTGTAGCTTCAGTAAAATGCAACCCTCAGGGCAGAGGAGCATCATCAGGTCTCACAGACTCACATGCGTGCAACACACATAAACACACACTGCAGCAATTAACTGTTTTCCAGAAAAAAAAAGTTCTGGAAATAAAGTGCCATAGTACCATATTGCACACTAGTACCATAGTGCACACTAGTACCAAGGTGCACACTAGTACCATAGGGCACACTAGTACCATAGTGCATAGTGCGCACTAGTGCCATAGTGCGCACTAGTGCCATAGTGCGCACTAGTGCCATAGTGCGCACTAGTGCCAAAGTGCGCACTAGTGCCAAAGTGCACACTAGTGCCAAAGTGCACACTAGTGCCA
>NC_062542.1:110000-120000 GCF_022655615.1 Tachysurus fulvidraco
GTGTGAATTAAGACAAAGGAGGTAATGTACAATAATGTGCTCACAAATTTAATTACTTTTTAATTAACTTGTTTAAACATGCAACACATTTTAAATATTGCAAATCTCTTATTGGTAGCTGTATTTATGGAGGAGGAGCCTGTCATTTTATGCATTTAATATAATGTACAATCAGAAAAGAAAACACAAAAGTGTGGCAGGTCATCAGTGTGTGACACCTTGTGTGTGTGTGTGTGTGTGTGTGTGTGTGTGTGTGTGTGTGTGTGTGTGTGTTACCGTGACAATCGTCCACAGCAGCGACAGCAGTAGCAGCAGCACACAGTGATGGCCAGCAACACCACACACACTAACACAGCCATCGCAATGATCAAAGCCTCAAAGTTCACTAATACACACACACACACACACACACACACACACACACACACACACACACACACAATTTTAAATTCCCTTTTTAACTGAATTTCACATACTTATTATGTGTGTGTGTGTGTGTGTGTGTGTGTGTGTGTGTGTGTGTGTGTGTGTGTGTGTGTATACCTGAGCACACCCCCCAGCGGGCCTGAGACAGTTTACACACTGATGCAGGAGGAAGTAGGTGAGACATGGGATAAACTGTACAGGTGTCATTAGTGTAGCACCACAAACACTAAGACACACACATACACAACATGATTAATAAACCGCTTTCATTAAACTCAGATAATCAGAGGAAAATGTTTTTATCTTATATTAGACAAATTGTGTGTGTGTGTGTGTGTGTGTGTGTGTGTGTGTGTGTGTGTGTGTGTGTGTGAGAGAGAGAGAGAGAGAGAGACAAGTTTCTTACCGAGACATTTTTCAGACAGGAGTCACAGCTGGTCAGAGTAGTGCAGGCTGTGAAATACACAACATCAACAATAACAATCACAACAACAACAACAACAACAACAACAACAACAACAATCACAATAACAACAACAACCACAATAACAACAACAACATCAGTGATCAGTATATAAACTGTAGGGTTCGGGTTTTCGTTGGATAATAAATAAAACCACAGATTTCAGGACATTATTGATCGGATCCCTGGTGCTGATGTTACATCTTGTTTTCTAACTGAGTTTATTTGTGCTAAAAGTTTAAAGGACTTACGTTGAGTCAGAGGCTGAGGTGAAGCGTCAGTGTTCTGAATAAACACCATATAAACCAAGGCACCGCACACTGAGGATAAAAATCCAGTAACGTTTAAAAAATGTATAATAATTTTAGTTGTTTTCATGGTTTCAGTTCTGCTTTAGCTGTTTGAGAAGAGTAACGCGTTCCGACACCAAGCTCCCAAAAACACACCAATATGTCGGACACCGAGAACACATTTCAAAATAAAAGTCTTAAATTTTAAATTAAAATGATAAAAATGACGCTGGGTCAGAAATTTCATAAAAAAACATTGAGAGTGTTTAAATATACAATTAACTATGAACATTTGAAATGAATTAATTCAGTTGTTTTTAACCCTTATATTTTCCTCCTTTGCAAATTAGGAGCGCCGAGTCAACTTGACCTTGTCTGTTTTGACTGCTTATAAAAAAATTCACCTTTTTAGTCTTTGTTTCCAACATATTAACATATATTTTGCAAAAAAAAAAAAATGAAAATAAATAATAAAAAAAATAATAATATTTGGTATAATAAACCTAATTTATATACAAAAATGCTTATTTTTTAGTTAAAAAAAACAGAAATTTTAAATTATTTTCACTATAGAGGAACAAAAAATAAATAACAAACAAAATTCTTGCATTAGCAGAAGTGTATTAAGTATATACCGATTGTCAAAGTTTTTGGTATCTGTACAGAATTTCTTGGGAGATTTACATTACATTTAATTTTCACAAACAATTTACAGAAATAGGATTAACATGTGATTAATATGTTCACAGATTAACATGTGATTAATATGTTCACAGATTAACATGTGATTAACATGTTCACAGATTAACATGTGATTAACATGTTCACAGATTAACATGTGATTAATATGTTCACAGATTAACATGTGATTAACATGTTCACAGATTAACATGTGATTAATATGTTCACAGATTAACATGTGATTAATATGTTCACAGATTAACATGTGATTAACATGTTCACAGATTAACATGTGATTAATATGTTCACAGATTAACATGTGATTAATATGTTCACAGATTAACATGTGATTAACATGTTCACAGATTAACATGTGATTAACATGTTCACAGATTAACATGTGATTAACATGTTCACAGATTAACATGTGATTAATATGTTCACAGATTAACATGTGATTAATATGTTCACAGATTAACATGTGATTGATATGTTCACAGATTAACATGTGATTGATATGTTCACAGATTAACATGTGATTGATATGTTCACAGATTAACATGTGATTGATATGTTCACAGATTAACATGTGATTGATATGTTCACAGATTAACATGTGATTAATATGTTCGCAGATTAACATGTGATCGATATGTTCACAGATTAACATGTGATTAATATGTTCACAGATTAACATGTGATCGATATGTTCACAGATTAACATGTGATTGATATGTTCACAGATTAACATGTGATTAATATGTTCACAGATTAACATGTGATTGATATGTTCACAGATTAACATGTGATTGATATGTTCACAGATTAACATGTGATTGATATGTTCACAGATTAACATGTGATTGATATGTTCACAGATTAACATGTGATTAATATGTTCACAGATTAACATGTGATCGATATGTTCACAGATTAACATGTGATTGATATGTTCACAGATTAACATGTGATTAATATGTTCACAGATTAACATGTGATCGATATGTTCACAGATTAACATGTGATTAATATGTTCACAGATTAACATGTGATCGATATGTTCACAGATTAACATGTGATTAATATGTTCACAGATTAACATGTGCTCTATTGTAAGTGCTGGTGGCTGATTTTGCAGCCTTAATCACTGATTTGGATGCAGCTCCCACTTGCACCCTGACACTTTAAATAATATCCTATAACAGAAAATACTAATGTATTCATAATGACACCACACTGACACCATACTGACTCCATACTGACACCATACTGACACCATAATGACACCATACTGACACCACACTGACACCATACTGACACCATACTGACACCATACTGACACCATACTGAAACCATAATGACACCACACTGACACCATACTGACACTATACAGACACCACACTGACACCATACTGACACCACGCTGACACCATAATGACCCCATACTGACACCATAATGACACCACACTGACACCACACTGACACCATACTGACACCATACTGACCCCATACTGACCCCATAATGACACCATACTGGCACCATACTGACACCATAATGACCCCATACTGATACCACACTGACACCATACTGACACCATACTGACACCTTACTGACACCATACTGACACCATAATGACACCATACTGACACCACACTGACACCACACTGACTCCATACTGACACCATACTGACACCATAATGACACCATACTGACACCACACTGACACCATACTGACACCATACTGACACCATACTGAAACCATAATGACACCACACTGACACCATACTGACACTATACAGACACCACACTGACACCATACTGACACCACGCTGACACCATAATGACCCCATACTGACACCATAATGACACCACACTGACACCACACTGACACCATACTGACACCATACTGACCCCATACTGACCCCATAATGACACCATACTGGCACCATACTGACACCATACTGACCCCATACTGACACCATAATGACACCACACTGACACCATAATGACCCCATACTGATACCACACTGACACCATACTGACACCATACTGACACCATTATGACACCATACTGACACCATACTGACCTCATACTGACACCATACTGACACCATACTGACCCCATAATGACACCACACTGACACCATACTGACACCATACTGACACCATACTGACACCACACTGACACCATACTGACACCATACTGACCCCATAATGACACCACACTGACACCATAATGACACCACATTGACACCATACTGACACCACACTGACACCATAATGACCCCATACTGATACCACACTGACACCATACTGACACCATACTGACACCACACTGACACCATACTGACCCCATACTGACACCACACTGACACCATAATGACCCCATACTGATACCACACTGACACCATACTGACACCATACTGACACCACACTGACACCATACTGACCCCATAATGACACCACACTGACACCATACTGACACCACACTGACACCATACGGACACTATAATGACACCACACTGACACCATACTGACACCATAAACACCATACTGACACCACACTAACACCATAAACACCATACTGACACCACACTAACACCATAAACACCATACTAACACTAAACTGACACCATAAACACCATACTGACACCATACTGACACCATACTGACACCATAAACACCATACTGACACCACACTGACACCATACTGACACCACACTGACACCACACTGACACCACACTGACACCATACTGACACCACACTGACACCACACTGACACCATACTGACACCACACTGACACCATACTGACACTACACTGACACCACACTGACACCATACTGACACCACACTTACACCATAAACACCATACTGACACCACACTGACACCATACTGACACCACACTGACACCACACTGACACCATACTGACACCACACTGACACCATACTGACCCCATAATGACACCACACTGACACCATACTGACACCACACTGACACCATATGGACACTATAATGACACCACACTGACACCATACTGACACCATAAACACCATACTGACACCACACTGACACCATACTGACACCACACTGACACCATACTGACACCACACTGACACCACACTGACACCATACTGACACCATAAACACCATACTGACACCATACTGACACTACACTGACACCATACTGACACCACACTGACTCCACACTGACTCCACACTGACTCCACACTGACTCCATACTGACACCACACTGACACCATAAACCCCATACTGACACCACACTGACACCATACTGACACTACACTGACACCACACTGACACCATACTGACACCACACTTACACCATAAACACCATACTGACACTACACTGACACCACACTGACACCACACTGACACAACACTGACAACATACTGACACCACACTGACACCATACTGACACCACACTAACACCACACTGACACCATACTGACACCACACTGACACCACACTGACACCATAAACACCGACACCATACTGACACCAAACTGACACCATACTGACACCACACTGACACCATACTGACACCACACTGACACCATAAACACCACACTGACACCATACTGACACTACACTGACACCATACTGACACCACACTGACACCATACTGACACCATAAACACCATACTGACACCACACTGACACCATACTGACACTACACTGACACCATACTGACACCATACTGACACCATACTGACACCATACTGACACCATAAACACCATACTGACACCATACTGACACTACACTAACACCATACTGACACCACACTGACTCCACACTGACTCCACACTGACTCCACACTGACACCATACTGACACCACACTGACACCATAAACACCATACTGACACCACACTGACACCATACTGACACTACACTGACACCACACTGACACCACACTGACTCCACACTGACTCCACACTGACACCATACTGACACCACACTGACACCATAAACACCATACTGACACCACACTGACACTATAAACACCATACTGACACTACACTGACACCACACTGACACCATACTGACACCACACTGACACCACACTGACACCACACTGACACCATACTGACACCACACTGACACCACACTGACACCATACTGACACCACACTGACACCACACTGACACCATAAACACCATACTGACACCACACTGACACCATACCGACACCATACTGACACCAAACTGACACCATACTGACTCCACACTGACACCATACTGACACCACACTGACACCATAAACACCACACTGACACCATACTGACACTACACTGACACCACACTGACACCATACTGACACCACACTGACACCATAAACACCATACTGACACCACACTGACACCATACTGACACTACACTGACACCACACTGACACCATACTGACACCACACTGACACCATAAACACCATACTGACACTACACTGACACCACACTGACACCATACTGACACCACACTGACACAACACCGACACCATAAACACCATACTGACACTACACTGACACCAAACTGACACCATACTGACACCACACTGACACCATACTGACACCACACTGACACCACACTGACACCACACTGACACCACACTGACACCACACTGACACCACACTGACACCATACTGACACCACACTGACACCATACTGACACCACCACCAGTCAGATATCTGGACATGATTGATGAGTTGTGATTGACATAAATAAAATCATTTTATTATGGGATGTCGTTGACTTGACATTCTGTCCTTAGAAAACAATAATTAACATTAACTATTAGACATGTCCAGATATTTGTTATGTGGAAATGCTTTTATGCTGTTATTTATGCTGTTATTTATGATAAAGTTATGTAAAATAACTGATCGGTGCTGCAAAACTAACAACTCTGCTAATGCTAATGTAATTCTATATAAACTATATAACAGGCCTATAAGTTACTAGTCTAAACTGGGCGGAGACACAGAGCGCCCTGTAACGGAGCGACCTGCCTGCGTTCACACGGTGCAGATGGGAGGGAGAACGGCTGACTACACAGTTTATGGGAATAAATTGTGTATTTCCATCACAAATGTCACACAAAACTCACTACAGTCTGTCTGATATCTCTGCGTGTGGCTTTGCGAGATCATGCAACGCGATTTTTTCCCCTCACTGCTGCACGAGTCTGCGTGAGAATATGAGGGTGTGGCGTGAAAATATGGGGGTGTGGCATGAAAATATGGGTGGGGTGTGGTGTGAGAATATGGGGGTGTGGCATGAGAATATGGGGGTGTGGTGTGAGAATATGGGGGTGTGGCATGAGAATATGGGGGTGTGGTGTGAGAATATGGGGTGTGGCATGAGAGCGTGAGATTTGGGTCAATTGCGTGAGTTTGCAGCCTTGTTAATGTCAGCAAATAATAAAACCTGTTTTTTTCACCAGGTCAAATTGATTTGAATACTTATAAATCAAAAATTATACAATTATCACCATTCTGTGTCAGCCTTACATTTGTTACATTTGTGTGTGTGTGTGTATGTGTGTGTGGGGGGGGGGGGTGTTTGTGTGTGGGTGTGTGTGGGTTTGTGTGGTGTGTGAGTGTGTGTTTTGGGTGCATGTGTTAGTGGACATTTTATGTGTGCATTTTTGTGTCTGTATGTATGTTCATTGTGCTGAAAAGGGCAAAAGTGTGACCTATTGCCCCACTAAATGTGGCCGGGTCCAACTGACCCTGCAGGATCCAGAAACGCAAAGTAAATGCAAAGTGGTCCGGACACATAGTTCAACGAAAATAGACAAAATTAATTTTATTTGCAAAGTTCATAATTTGGAACAATCCTGGGAAATTTCAGGCAAATATGTGGAAGAAAACACACTAGTGTAGTGTAGTGTAGTGTAGTGTAGAGTAGTGTAGTGTAGTGTAGTGTAGAGTAGTGTAGTGTAGTGTAGTGTAGTGTAGAGTAGTGTAGTGTAGAGTAGTGTAGTGTAGTGTAGTGTAGTGTAGAGTAGTGTAGTGTAGAGTAGTGTAGTGTAGTGTAGTGTAGTGTAGTGTAGTGTAGTGTAGAGTAGTGTAGTGTAGTGTAGTGTAGAGTAGTGTAGTGTAGTGTAGTGTAGTGTAGAGTAGTGTAGTGTAGAGTAGTGTAGTGTAGTGTAGTGTAGTGTAGTGTAGAGTAGTGTAGTGTAGAGTAGTGTAGTGTAGTGTAGTGTAGTGTAGTGTAGTGTAGTGTAGTGTAGAGTAGTGTAGTGTAGTGTAGTGTAGAGTAGTGTAGTGTAGTGTAGTGTAGTGTAGAGTAGTGTAGTGTAGTGTAGTGTAGTGTAGTGTAGTGTAGTGTAGTGTAGTGTAGAGTAGTGTAGTGTAGTGTAGTGTAGTGTAGTGTAGAGTAGTGTAGAGTAGTGTAGTGTAGTGTAGTGTAGAGTAGTGTAGTGTAGAGTAGTGTAGTGTAGAGTAGTGTAGTGTAGAGTAGTGTAGAGTAGTGTAGTGTAGAGTAGTGTAGTGTAGAGTAGTGTAGTGTAGGTAGTGTAGTGTAGAGTAGTGTAGTGTAGTGTGTAGTGTAGAGTAGTGTAGTGTAGTGTAGGTAGTAGTGTAGTAGTAGTGTAGTGTAGAGTAGTGTAGTGTAGAGTAGTGTAGTGTAGTGTAGAGTAGTGTAGTGTAGTGTAGTGTAGAGTAGTGTAGGTAGTGTAGAGTAGTGTAGTGTCGTGTAGTGTAGTGTAGAGTAGTGTAGTGTAGTGTAGTGTAGAGTAGTGTAGTGTAGTGTAGTGTAGAGTAGTGTAGTGTAGAGTAGTGTAGTGTAGTAGTGTAGTAGTAGTGTAGTGTAGTGTAGTGTAGAGTAGTGTAGTGTAGTGTAGTGTAGAGTAGTGTAGTGTAGAGTAGTGTAGTGTAGTGTAGAGTAGTGTAGAGTAGTGTAGAGTAGTTAGTGTAGCGTAGTGTAGTGTAGTGTATTTTAGTATAGTGTAGAGTCGTGTAGTTTTGTGTAAAGTAGTATAGTGTAGAGTTGAGTAGTGTAGTGTAGTGTAGTGTAGATAGTGTAGTCTAGTGTAGTGTAGTGTAGTGTAGTGTAGTGTAGAGTAGTGTAGTGTAGTGTAGAGTAGTGTAGTAGAGTAGTGGTAGTGTAAGTGTAGTGTAGTGTAGTAGTGTAGTGTAGTGTAGTGTAGTGTAGAGTAGTGTAGTGTAGAGTAGTGTAGTGTAGTGTAGAGTAGTGTAGTGTAGTGTATAGTAGTGTAGGTGTAGGGTAGCTGTAGTGTAGAGTAGTGTAGGTTAGAGTAGTGTAGTTAGTGTAGGTAGTGTAGTGTTAGCGTAGTAGTAGTGTAGTGTAGTGTGTAGTGTAGTGTAGGTAGTGTAGTGTAGTGTCGTGTAGGAGTAGTGTAGTGTAGTTGTAGAGTAGTGTAGGTGTAGTGTAGTGTAGTGTAGATAGAGTAGTGTAGTGTAGAGTAGTGTAGTATAGTGTAGTGTAGTTTAGTGTAGTAGTGTAGTGTTAGAGTAGTGTTGTGTAGTGTAGTGTAGAGTTGTGTAGTGTAGTGTAGTGTAGAGTAGTGTAGTGTAGTGTAGTGTAGATAGTAGTGTAGGTAGTGTAGTAGTAGTGTAGTGTAGTGTAGAGTAGTGTAGTGTAGTGTAGGGTAGTAGGTAGTGTAGTAGTAGTGTAGAGTAGTGTAGTGTAGTGTAGATGTAGTGTAGAGTAGTGTAGTGTAGTAGTAGTGTAGTGTAGGTAGTGTAGTGTAGATTAGTGTAGTGTAGTAGTAGTGTAGTGTAGAGTAGTAGTGTAGAGTAGTGTAGTGTAGTGTAGTGTAGAGTAGTGTAGTGTAGTGTAGTGTAGTGTAGTGTAGTGTAGAGTAGTGTAGTGTAGTGTAGTGTAGTGTAGAGTAGTGTAGAGTAGAGTAGTGTAGTGTAGTGTACTGTAGTGTAGAGTAGTGTAGTGTAGTGTAGAGTAGTGTAGTGTAGTGTAGTGTAGTGTAGAGTAGTGTAGTGTAGTGTAGTGTAGTGTAGTGTAGTGTAGAGTAGTGTAGTGTAGTGTAGAGTAGTGTAGAGTAGTGTAGTGTAGAGTAGTGTAGTATAGTGTAGAGTACTGTAGAGTAGTGTAGTATAGTGTAGAGTACTGTAGAGTAGTGTAGAGTAGTGTAGTG
>NC_062542.1:125000-137500 GCF_022655615.1 Tachysurus fulvidraco
GAGGATCTCTCTGGTAGAAAATAAATGACAACCAGCAACAAACAATGTACCATTTGCTACATCACATTTATTTAATTAATACTGTTAGACTTTTCTGTCAGCGATGTTACTTACTGCTGCTTTAATCTCAGGCCCGTCCTTTTAATGTTCCTCCTGGATGTACTATTTACACGTCTTATGTCTTCCTGACAGGTATCCCCGAGCAGCCGGTGTTGAGTGTTCCCCCCATTGTGGTATTAGGGCAGACGGTGGTCCTGAACTGCTCAGTAAGGATCAACTGCCCCTTGGAGCCCCCTCACCTACGTTGGATCTGGGAGAGGGGGGGTGCAGTGGGGGCAGTAGAAGACAGAGGGACAGAAAGGGTACAGACTGAGGGTGAGACGCCCTCACTTATCTCGTCTCTGTCCTTCACACCATCTGAGTTGGTGAAGCCACGGGTCAGATGTGATGCCCATCACCATGGTAACAGGAAGAGCAGTAGCATCGCCAACATGAACATCCACTGTAAGTGTGCAAACCACTTACTACCTGCATGCTAGCTGCTTAACATTAACCATATGTTAATGTGTGTGTGTGTGTGTGTGTGTGTGTGTGTGTGTGTGTGTGTGTGTGTGTGTGTGTGTGTGTGTGTGTGTGTGTGTGTCTGTGTGTGTGTCTGTGTGTCTGTGTGTGTGTGTGTGTGTGTCTTTAGTCCCCCCCATGGACGTGTCAGTGGAGGTTCACACAGAGCAGGTGAGGGAGGGGGGCAGTGTTCAGCTGGAGTGTGTGTGTAAAGCTGATCCCCCAGTTATCAAGTACCAGTGGTCTTACACACACTCCAGCAATGTGTTGCCCCTCCCCCATCACACACACTCCATTCGCATACACAATGTCACACGACACACACGTGTGCAGTGCACTGCTCACAACGCCCTCGGACATGCAACATCTCCGCCCACTCATCTCAATGTGCAGTGTAGGTGTAACACACACACACACACACACACACACACACACACACACACACACACACACACACGCATATATATATATACTGTATATATATTATATAAAACATACATACATAGTAGAATTATTCTAAATAAGTTTTAGTTTTAACGTGTGTGTGTGTGTGTGTGTGTGTGTGTGTGTGTGTGTGTGTGTGTGTGTGTGTGTGTGTTTTATGCAGATGGCCCTCTGATTTTGCGGAATGCATCTGTGTGTGAGTGGAAAGATCAGATGCAGGAGTGTGTGTGTGTGGTGGACTCAAACCCGCATCCCCTCATCACCTGGAGTGTAAATGGTATCGTCCCGCCACTCAGCTTCAACACCACATCCTCACACACACACCACACAGTGCAGGAGACACTGCGGGGACACACACACACACCTCTACGCACCACCTGCTACGCCTTCAACTACCTTGGCAATGACACAAACACACTGAGACTTCAGAAAGGGAAAGGTATGTGTGTGTGTGTGTGTGTGTGTGTGTGTGTGTGTGTGTGTGTGTGTGTGTGTGTGTGTGTGTGTGTGTGTTTGTAAAGGCTCTGAATCGCTCAGAATTTCATTTTCCCTCACGCAGGTGAGTCGTTCAGGTCATGTACTGTAACAAATCCTCACTTTTCCACTTTCACACTGAGCAGCGAAGCTCTGAAGGTTCAGACCAGGACACTGAAGTTACTTTAGCTGTACCTTCAATAATAATAATAATAATAATAATAATAATAATAATAATAATAATAATAATAATAATAATAATAATAATAACATTCACAAACTAATAAAAAAGACTAAACAAACTTTTATTGGATTGATTTGATTATTTTGATCAGTTTGGAGTTTGTGTAGTTTTTCCCCTTTTTGAGCGATTTGTCAACAATTGTATTTATTATAAATGACTCAGTTACGCAGGAAATATTCAGATCTGTGCTGAACAGTAATCAAGTCCTCCACCATGCTGTGTTATAGTTAATGTAATAAACTGAAAAGAAACAGAACAATTATTATTATTATTGTTGTTGTTGTTGTTGTTGTTGTTGTTGTTGTTAGTCCATAGCTTAGCTCAGTCCAAATGTATTTATAGCAAATATATATTTATTTCTGTTTCAGCTCCTTCAGTGTATCACACCTTTCTGTGTTCCTGGTGTGAGGGACGAGTAGGACTGTAGTAAATGCTGAGTGTAATAACTATTGTGTGTGTGTGTGTGTGTGTGTGTGTGTGTGTGTGTGTGTGTGTGTGTGTGTGTGTGTGTGTGTGTGTGTAGATAGTGTCCTACAGCCTCTGATCTCAGCAGGATTTAGTGTTTTGCTCTTCATCCTACTCTTCATCACAATCCTTCTGTCTGTGTGTTTGTGCCGTCGCAGGACTGGAAGGTGAGACTCATGACACTCAGTGTGCATTACAGCGTCAGGATTCCTGTGCTAATTATCAGGCTAATTAAATGAGGTCTAATTGATCCCTGACGTTTTCTCTGCTTTGTCCTGTGCTCAGAAGGAGACGGGGGGTGGTGTGTACCCCTGGTGTGTACCCCAGTGCTGTGAGTGTGTATCAGGAGCACACGCCTCTGTACATAAACTGCTCTGAGGTCACACACATCTACACCAACGGGAGCTACCAACTCGTCTACCAGAACTGTACACCCTGTTTCATCCGTACAACACAGGTACACACACACACACACACACACACACACACACACACACACACACACATGTTTGTGTGTGTGCACGTCTGTGTTTAACACCCCTTCTTCTTATTCAGACTCATAAGAGACAGAGGAGAGGAGCGAGACGAGAGAAACGAGAGAGAGACAGACAGACACCTGCCGGTCAGATGGAGAGAGAGAGACAGCTGTCGCTCACCACTGACTCTGACTCTGCTATTTATGTGGAAGTGATCTGAAAATGTTTGTTTCTGTTCTAATTATAAATCAACTTTCCCTAAACACTCTGTACATCGTCTAAAGTACACAAGTGTGCATTAGCAGATGGACAAGGAGACTCAACGAAGGGGACTCCATTAAGGGAAGTTCAAAATCGTTAAGAAGTATTGTTTATTGTAGGTTTGATTAGCACTGTGAGTACTAATCCACCCTAACACTAACCCCCCCCCCCCACACACACACACACACACACACACACATACACACACACAATATTATCCCCAGCTTCATAACACATTGGCTTTTTATTAACATTAATAAGACATATATTACCATCTATGTTTATGTTCTGTAAAGCTGCTTTGAGACAATGTCAACTGTAAAAAGTGTTATACAAATAAACTTAAATTGAATTGAATTGAATTTATTATAGTTTTCTCATTTTCTCAATTTTTCTCATTATGAAAGTTAAACACTGAAGATGAGGCATGATATCTTAACATCCTGGTTCCTGTAACATCACCATGTAAAAAAACCAGAAACATGTTCATCTATCTATCTATCTATCTATCTATCTATCTATCTATCTATCTATCTATCTATCTATCTATCTATCAGTAATATGTAAATGACATTAAACATATATTTACATATTTGTACATGTGATACAGAATAGCATGAAATACCCTTTTATTAGAGAACTACAGAACACAGTGTACAAACTAAATATTTTCCTTAATGTACATCATAAAATGTCAAAGTCTGCAAATACAGTCATGAAGCACAATCGCTCCTCATCATCGGTCCTAACTATTACGGTGTTCATTACAAAACCGTCATGAAGAAGTATGTGTTCACTATAACATTTTCGTCTTAAATTTTCGCCCACAAATTAATTCTGTGATTTTGTCAAGGTGTTAACGATCAGTCTAATTGCTATAAACATATAAAACCTCCGGTGACCCGGTATGTAATGCTTCATGGTGGCACTGCCGGCACTGTTGGAGGATTACGCAATGGGAGAATAAGGAGAGAACGAGTTTTCAGGGACCATGATGATTTCCTGGCCCATTATGATGACTGGCTAATAAGCCGATTTAGATTCCCTAGAGCTGTGCTCTTAGATCTATGTGTTGAATTGGGTCCAGTATTAGAGAGGGCAACATGCCGGAACCATGCCATCCCAGTCCAAACACAAGTCCTCACCACTCTGGGGTTCTTGGCAACTGGCTGTTTCCAGCGGGAATTGGCAGACAGGTAAATTATTTATATAAAAAACTATAAGTAATCCTCAACTTTGTGTCTAAAACCTTTTCATATATGAAATAATTCTATTGGAATCTATCATCTCACCCTATAGGTCTGGTATATCACAGCCGTCTGAGTGCCATAATATCTGTCGTTTGGAATGGTATACTTAATATGGGTAGTCGGTGCATCAGGTTCCCCTACACTGTGGGAGATACATCAGGTTCCCTACACTGTGTGAGATACATCAGGTTCCCTACACTGTGTGTGAGATACATCAGGTTCCCCTACACTGTGTGAGATACATCAGGTTCCCCTACACTGTGTGAGATACATCAGGTTCCCCTACACGGTGTGAGATACATCAGGTTCCCCTACACTGTGTGAGATACATCAGGTTCCCTACACTGTGTGAGATACATCATGTTCCCCTACACTGTGTGAGATACATCAGGTTCCCCTACACTGTGTGAGATACATCAGGTTCCCTACACTGTGTGAGATACATCAGGTTCCCCTACACTGTGTGTGATACATCAGGTTCCCCTACAGTGTGTGAGATACATCAGGTTCCCCTACACTGTGTGAGATACATCAGGTTCCCCTACACTGTGTGAGACACATCAGGTTCCCCTACACTGTGTGTGAGATACATCAGGTTCCCCTACACGGTGTGAGATACATCAGGTTCCCCTACACTGTGTGTGATACATCAGGTTCCCCTACAGTGTGTGAGATACATCAGGTTCCCCTACACTGTGTGAGATACATCAGGTTCCCCTACACTGTGTGAGATACATCAGGTTCCCCTACACTGTGTGTGATACATCAGGTTCCCCTACAGTGTGTGAGATACATCAGGTTCCCCTACACTGTGTGAGATACATCAGGTTCCCCTACACTGTGTGAGACACATCAGGTTCCCCTACACTGTGTGTGAGATACATCAGGTTCCCCTACACGGTGTGAGATACATCAGGTTCCCCTACACTGTGTGAGACACATCAGGTTCCCCTACACTGTGTGAGATACATCAGGTTCCCCTACACTGTGTGAGATACATCAGGTTCCCCTACACTGTGTGTGAGATACATCAGGTTCCCCTACACGGTGTGAGATACATCAGGTTCCCCTACACTGTGTGAGATACATCAGGTTCCCCTACACGGTGTGAGATACATCAGGTTCCCCTACACTGTGTGAGATACATCAGGTTCCCCTACAGTGTGTGAGATACATCAGGTTCCCCTACACTGTGTGAGATACATCAGGTTCCCCTACACTGTGTGAGATACATCAGGTTCCCCTACACTGTGTGAGATACATCAGGTTCCCCTACACTGTGTGAGATACATCAGGTTCCCCTACACGGTGTGAGATACATCAGGTTCCCCTACACTGTGTGAGATACATCAGGTTCCCCTACACTGTGTGAGATACATCAGGTTCCCCTACACTGTGTGAGATACATCAGGTTCCCTACACTGTGTGAGATACATCAGGTTCCCCTACACTGTGTGAGATACATCAGGTTCCCCTACACTGTGTGAGATACATCAGGTTCCCTACACTGTGTGAGATACATCAGGTTCCCTACACTGTGTGAGATACATCAGGTTCCCCTACACTGTGTGAGATACATCAGGTTCCCCTACACTGTGTGAGATACATCAGGTTCCCCTACACTGTGTGAGATACATCAGGTTCCCCTACACTGTGCGAGGCCGAAATTACAATGCAATTTGCAGCAATGTCTGGTTTCCCAAATGTAATCGGCACAATTGACTGTGCTCATGTTGCTATAAGGGCACCATCTGAAAATGAATTTGCTTATGTTAACAGAAAGCATGTGCATTCTATTAATGTGTAAATCAGATGTGACTCCAACACGACCCTCACAAACATTGTGGCACGCTGCCCTGGTTCAACACATGATTCCTTTATCTTGACACATAAGTGTAGGGAACAGACTAAATGCAGGCGCAGTAGCTACGTGATGGCTGGCTTCTTGGTGAGTTTAACAATATTAAAATGTAGAAACTGTAACAATGTTGTTTTTAATATAATTATAACCTGCAGGTGACATTGGCTACCCCTGAGACGCTGCTCCTCACCCCATTATTAAACACACAGAGCACAGAGGAAACTCATTATAACGATCACTCTCGCAGTTTTTTTTTCTCGCAATTTTTTTTGCCGTACGCCATTTTTGGCTTTTGTGCGTACGTAAACTTTTAGTAAGGATCCTACACACAGTTTTATAAATGAGCCCCCTGGTGTTTATTAGACAGTAACTTGTCTTTAAACTCATATCACCATATTACACACACAGCCTTCTTCACCTTAGAAATATCACCAAGCTGAGAAACATCCTGTCTGTATCTGATGCTGAGAAGCTAGTTCCTGCCTTCATGACCTCTAGACTGGACTATTGTAATGCATTACTAGGTGGTTGTCCTGCATCTTTAATAAATAGGTTACAGTTAGTCCAAAATGCAGCTGCCAGAGTTCTCACTAGGACAAGAAAGTATGACCTTTAACCCCAATGTTATCATCTCTACACTGGCTACCTGTTAGGTATAGAACTGATTACAAACTGCTGCTACTTACGTACAAGGCTCTTAATGGTTTAGCTCCCATGTATCTAACTAGTCTTCTAACACGTTACAATCCTTCACGCTCTCTGACATCACAAAACTCAGGACTTCTGCTAGTTCCCAGAATATCTAAGTCTACTAAAGGTGGTAGAGTGGGCATCCAGCACACTCCCTCACATGTGGACCCCTCACATCCAGCACACTCCCTCACATGTGGACCCCTCACATCCAGCACACTCCCTCACATGTGGACCCCTCACATCCAGCACACTCCCTCACATGTGGACCCCTCACATCCAGCACACTCCCTCACATGTGGACCCCTCACATCCAGCACACTCCCTCACATCTGGACCCCTCACATCCAGCACACTCCCTCACATGTGGACCCCTCACATCCAGCACACTCCCTCACATGTGGACCCCTCACATCCAGCACACTCACTCTTTGAACTGTTGTCATCTGGTTGACGCTACAGAGCCCTGAGCTCCAGAACGACCAGACATAGGAACAGTTTTTTTTAACACTTAACACTTTAACTGTTCTCTCAGGACCAGAGGCTGGGTAACTGCAGTAGGGTCACTAACACTAACCCTAACCCTGGGTAACTGCAGTAGGGTCACTAACACTAACCCTGGGTAACTGCAGTAGGGTCACTAACACTAACCCTGGGTAACTGCAGTAGGGTCACTAACACTAACCCTAACCCTGGGTAACTGCAGTAGGGTCACTAACACTAACCCTAACCCTGGGTAACTGCAGTAGGGTCACTAACACTAACCCTAACCCTGAGTAACTGCAGTAGGGTCACTAACACTAACCCTAACCCTGGGTAACTGCAGTAGGGTCACTAACACTAACCCTAACCCTGAGTAACTGCAGTAGGGTCACTAACACTAACCCTAACCCTGAGTAACTGCAGTAGGGTCACTAACACTAACCCTAACCCTGGGTAACTGCAGTAGGGTCACTAACACTAACCCTAACCCTGGGTAACTGCAGTAGGGTCATTAACACTAACCCTAACCCTGGGTAACTGCAGTAGGGTCATTAACACTAACCCTGGGTAACTGCAGTAGGGTCACTAACACTAACCCTAACCCTGGGTAACTGCAGTAGGGTCACTAACACTAACCCTAACCCTGGGTAACTGCAGTAGGGTCACTAACACTAACCCTAACCCTGGGTAACTGCAGTAGGGTCATTAACACTAACCCTGGGTAACTGCAGTAGGGTCACTAACACTAACCCTGGGTAACTGCAGTAGGGTCATTAACACTAACCCTGGGTAACTGCAGTAGGGTCACTAACACTAACCCTAACCCTGGGTAACTGCAGTAGGGTCACTAACACTAACCCTAACCCTGGGTAACTGCAGTAGGGTCATTAACACTAACCCTGGGTAACTGCAGTAGGGTCACTAACACTAACCCTAACCCTGGGTAACTGCAGTAGGGTCACTAACACTAACCCTAACCCTGGGTAACTGCAGTAGGGTCATTAACACTAACCCTAACCCTATTGTCTCCTGAATTATCACCTGGAAGGCTTTAGGTAAAAATAGGTTACTTTCCTGTGCTTACCACTAGAGGGTGAAAATAGCTTGGCAAAGGCGCAGACAAACCGGAAAATACGTAATAACCGTAAAAGAAGAACGAGTCTTCGCGGTCCATTTTTTTCCCACCTCTATTTGGAAAATTCCGCCCCTTCTCTATAATTGGTCAATATCTCGCATTTTTGAGCGTATTGTCAAGTGAATAGCTAGGCTTTCACTTACTAGCCAATCACAGGTGAGGAGGGCGGGGCTTGTTAAAATACGGTTGGGAAAGAAAATAAACAGTTGTAACGGTTTCTGAGTCCGGAACAGAAAAGGCAGTTTTTAAATATAGATGATTTATTTACTAATGATCTGAGTTCGGTAAATGTGTGTGACTCCATCGTGGTGTATGTAAACATATGTTTAATATAAACGTTTAATATTCATTTTGCACGTTGAAGCTTTTCTATCATGAGCTGTATTGTTAACTAGCAAGCTAAATAATTCATTTAGGCTAACAAGCTAACATGCTAACAAGCTAACATGCTATTTATTAGCGATAATAGCGAATTAACCACATAATCGGAGTTAACTGCAGTGTAAAAGGTTGTGTTTTAGACACAATTGTGTTTTAGACATTTATATGTTTAGGAGTTGCGTTAGTTTCTCATTGAGGATGTTTTTAAGTCTTTTATTTTGTCTTGTTTAAATGAAATCTTAAGTTGTTTAACTAAATTAAAGTTAAGAGTTAATCATCTTTGTGTACTCAGTAGTGTGCACTTCAGATTAGTGCACTTCAGATTAGTGCACTTCAGATTAGTGCACTTCAGATTAGTGCACTAAAGCCTCGTTGTGTCTCAGGGTCGATTGGGACGTGAGGAAGGAGCCGTCAGTGCGAAGTGAAATGCCTGAGATTAAACTGAAACATGTGGTGTCCTGCAGCAGTGAGGACAGTGTGAGTAGGACATCTGTCACACTTCTGTCTCAGGTGGACTCTTGTCCCAATCTCATGTTCATTATTATTTACTTTCTCTCTCTCTCTCTCTCTCTCTCTCTCTCTCTCTCTCCCTGTACAGACACATAAAGCAGATAACCTTCTGAGTTCAGAGACGTACAGGAAGTGGAAATCTGCTCATCCTGGAGAGAAGCAGGTTTCAGTTATCCTGCAGGTGCCTCAACTGTCTGTTCAAAACTATTGTGTATTTTTTCATGGTAATAATGGTGGTGTTTGTGTTGGTGATGTGAATTTCTATGGTTTTCATGGTGTTTGTGTTGTGTTAATTGTGTGGGTGTCGTTGTGTGGGACCAGTTTGAGAAGGAGGAGCAGGTCCACAGTATTGACATTGGGAACGAAGGATCAGCCTTTATTGAAGTTCTTGTTGGACACTCAACCTCTATTAAAGACCAGGATTTCGAGGTACATCAAACACAGTAACACAATCTCAACACGAGTTTGAACCCCAACACACATTCTGAGTCTGTCATTTTGTTTCTCTCTGTGTATATAAAGGTGTTGTTGGTGACATCGTCGTTCATGTCTCCCTCTGAGAGTCGAGGGAATTTGAATCTGAACCGTGTGCGATTTTTCAGCCCTCAGCAGCTAGTGAAGAGCACAAGTCAGGAGAAATGGGACAGAGTAAAGATCGTGTGTACACAACCCTACAACAAGGTTGCACACATCTCACACTCTGCCTGTCTCTCGCCTTATCTCTGGATATTGTCAGTTTCTTTGTGTGATTGTAGTAATGTGTGTGTGTGTGTGTGTGTGCACGCAGAGCATTGCCTATGGAGTGGCGTTTATAAAGTTTCATTCTCCACCGGATAACGACAGTCCTGCTTCTACACCACCTGTAAGTGTACACACACACACACAGACTCATAAACACACACACAGACTCATAAACACACACACACACACAGACTCATAAACACACACACAAACACATACACACACACAGACTCATACATACACATATATACACGCACACACACAGACTCGTACACACACGCACGCACACACACATATATACAACTGCACACACACAGACTCATACACACACAAAGTGTGTGTCAGGGCAGGAGGGTGTTTGTCTTCATTGAAGTTCTTGTTGGACACTCAGCCTCCATTAAAGACCAGGGTTTTGAGGTACATCAAGCGTTCGAAGCCTAACACACATTCTGAGTTTTTGTTCATCTGAGAGCCAAAGAAATAAACAAAACTTAATGATGTTGAGCATTTGTGTGTTATTCTTCCTGAGTGTGTGTCTGTGTTGTTGTAGAATTTGACTAAACTGGGTCAGTTCCGGTTGAAGGATGAGTCTCAGTCTTCTGGGTCAAACCTGCAACCAGGGAGTCTGTTCCTGAACCGAGAGAGTAAAGACAGTAAAGGAGTGAAAAGTGAGAGAATCATAACATTAAACAATAAAAGTGGTGTTTAATCGTCTGTTTTTTCTCTTACATGATGTGTAATGTGTGCTGATTTATTTTGATTCAGTTTCTCCTAAAAGCAGTACACTGAGTTATGCAACAGCAGCACTACAGGCAGAGCCATCGACTTCAAGCTCCGCCCCCACCAGCTCACCACAGGTACCTCCCCATCGCTGGCTCCGCCCCTCTTTACTCAGCTGCCCTGCTCATTATTCAGTCTCTAATGACAGACTTCTCATGTTTATATTCACTTGTTATATAAAATATTAGTTTTCACCTGAAGTCTCAGTCTATAGTTTAATGTGTGTGTGTGTGTGTGTGTGTGTGTGTGTGTGTGTGTGTGTGTGTGTGTGTGTGTGTGTGTGTGTTTCTCTCCCACTGCAGTCGGCTGTATCGGTGAAGAGAAAGTTTGAGTTCAGTAAAGAGAGACAGGATGCCCCTCCTCCCCCTGCCAAGAAACACACACGTCCACCTAAACCCATTACCCCCAATTCTGAGCACACGTCCCCCAGCACAAAAACAGGTTTGTAACACACACATTGTTAAACCATATTATTGATTATACAGTAAACACAGATGTGGGTGGGGCTAAATACAGAGAATGAGGAGGTAAAGATGGGAAACATGGAGAAAAAAAATACATTTGATAAATCTGCCCTTGTCCAGCATCTATTTCCCAGAAGACCCCAGTGCAGAAGTCCTCTGTGAAGCCCCGCCCCCTGGCCTCAGAACCAGTCCCCTTCTGCCAAATCATGGAGGGCGTAGTGTTTGTGCTGAGTGGATTTCAGAACCCGTTCCGTGCAGAACTCAGAGACAAGGCTGTGTCCATGGGGGCACGGTACCTACCGGACTGGACCCCAGACTCCACTCACCTCATGTACACACACACACACACACACACACACACACATGCCTCACGTAAAAATTTAGTAAAGGAGAAAATAATGCTTGAAACGTGTGTGTGTGTGTGTGTGTGTAGATGTGCCTTTTCTAACACCCCTAAGTACAGTCAGGTGAAGGCAGCAGGGGGGCTGATAGTTCGGAAGGAGTGGGTGATCGACTGTCACAAGAGGAAAAAGAAAATCTCTTACAAACGGTGTGTGTTCACTGTACAGCTCTATATGACCAACTCACACACACACTCAGACACGTTCATATCAATGTCTTATTATTCATCCTCAGGCATGAGAGAGAGAGAATATGTTCAGTATTTAAAAGTTTTCTCTATAACTGCTTATTTTAAGGTCTAACACACACACACACACACACACACACACACACAGTGTAGTATGGTTTGTGTGTGTTGGGTGTTTTGGACATGAAGCATTATTTATGTTACATTTAGATTTGTTCCTTGTATTAATAAAGTTGGTCAGCAGTGGTGGTTAAGGCTCAGGGTTGTACTCAGGGTTCGAGCCCCAACACTGACAATCTTCTACTGTTGGGCCCCTGAGCAAGGCCCTTAACCCTCTCTGCTAAAGTGGTGCTGTATCATAGCTGCCCCTGAGCTCTGACCCCAATATTGGGGAATGTGACTGTGCAGTAATGTAGTGTGACACAATAAACTTTACTATTAATGATTATTAGATCTGATTATCTGCACATATCTCTGTAGGTATCTGATGGATGGAGCAGAGTCCAGCTCTGAGGATGAGATGGATGACATCAGTGTTGAGGAGCAGACACACGACGAGGGGGAAATAAAAGTAAGGAACTATATAAACCCCAGGAAGTGCTGCATCTGTCTTCTCATTTACATTCATATGTTTAAACACATTATAGTAAAAAATAGACAAGGTTTAAAATGATGCATCAGAGAAGTTTCT
>NC_062542.1:140000-147500 GCF_022655615.1 Tachysurus fulvidraco
CCCCCTCTCTCTCCCCCACTCTCCCTCCCTCTCTCTTTCTCTCCCCCTCCCTCTCTCTCCCCCCCTCTCCCCCCCCTCTCTCCCTCTCTCTCTCTCTCTCTCTCTCTCTCTCTCTCTCACACACAGATTTTCTGACAGGAAAGAGGTTTTATATGTATGGGACATTTCCAGAGAACCAGAGACGTTTGCTGCAGCGTTACATCATTGCCTATAACGGGTGAGACAGAAAAATACATGAAGGATCATTATAATTATTTTACAGCAATAAATCACTACACAACCCAAATTATACGGAAGTAACAAGTTTGATGTGTGTGTGTGTGTGTGTGTGTGTGTGTGTGTGTGTGTGTGTGTGTGTGTGTGTGTAAAAGTGTTGTGGAGGACTACATGAATGAGAAGGTCCAGTTTGTGATCACCAGTCAGGGATGGGACGACACCTTCGAGGACGTGAGTGCAAATATCTAAACACACAGCAGTGCAGAGAGATTATGAACATTCAGAGTTTAAACCCATAATACAGATTATACCATGTCCATGTCAGTCAGACCTCAGCGTCCACATGTTGGACGTGGGAGAAATACACAGCTGTGAAGACATAGCTGACTTTGTCGAGAGTGGGAACTGAAACAGGGCCTGTGTGTGGAGTGCTGGTCAGTGCAGGTCGTCCTGGTCAGTGCAGGTCGTCCTGGTCAATGCTGGTCGTCCTGGTCGTCCTGGTCGTGCAGGTCAGTGCTGGTCGTGCAGGTCAGTGCTGGTCGTGCAGGTAGTCCTGGTCAGTGCTGATCGTCCTGGTCAATGCTGGTCGTGCAGGTCAGTGCTGGTAGTCCTGGTCAATGCTGGTCGTGCAGGTCAGTGCTGGTAGTCCTGGTCATGCTGGTCAGTGCTGGTAGTCCTGGTCAGTGCTGATCGTCCTGGTCGTGCAGGTCAGTGCTGGTCGTGCAGGTCAGTGCTGGTCGTGCAGGTCAGTGCTGATCGTGCAGGTCGTCCTGGTCAATGCTGGTCGTCCTGGTCGTGCAGGTCAGTGCTGGTCGTGCAGGTCAGTGCTGGTCGTGCAGGTCGTCCTGGTCAGTGCTGATCGTGCAGGTCGTCCTGGTCAGTGCTGATCGTCCTGGTCATGCTGGTCGTGCAGGTCAGTGCTGGTCGTGCAGGTCAGTGCTGGTAGTGCTGGTAGTCCTGGTCAGTGCTGATCGTGCAGGTCAGTGCTGGTAGTCCTGGTCATGCTGGTCAATGCTGGTAGTCCTGGTCAGTGCTGATCGTCCTGGTCAATGCTGGTCGTCCTGGTCATGCAGGTCAGTGCTGGTCGTGCAGGTCGTCCTGGTCAGTGCTGGTCGTGCAGGTCAGTGCTGGTCGTGCAGGTCAGTGCTGATCGTGCAGGTCGTCCTGGTCAATGCTGGTCGTCCTGGTCATGCAGGTCAGTGCTGGTCGTGCAGGTCAGTGCTGGTCATGCAGGTCGTCCTGGTCAGTGCTGATTGTCCTGGTCATACAGGTCAGTGCTGGTCGTGCAGGTCAGTGCTGGTCGTGCAGGTCAGTGCTGGTAGTCCTGGTCAGTGCTGGTCATCCTGGTCAGTGCTGATCGTGCTGGTCAGTGCTGGTCATCCGGGTCAGTGCTGATCGTGCAGGTCAATGCTGGTCAGTGGTGGTAGTCCTGGTCAGTGCTGGTCATCCGGGTCAGTGCTGATCGTGCAGGTCAATGCTGGTCAGTGCTGGTAGTCCTGGTCAGTGCTGGTAGTCCTGGTCAGTGCTGGTAGTCCTGGTCAGTGCTGATCATGCTGGTCAGTGCTGATCGTCCTGGTCAGTGCTGGTAGTCCTGGTCAGTGCTGGTAGTCCTGGTCAGTGCTGGTAGTCCTGGTCATGCTGGTCAGTGCTGGTCAGTAAACCTGACAGTGGTGTTGCAGGGCCTAAGGAACAATTGAGAAAGAAAGTAAGTGAGACCTTTCAGTCTGGAGAAGGTTATAAAGCCGTTCCTAAAGCTTTGGGTCTCCAGTGAACCACAGTGAGAGCCGTTATACACACATGGGGAAAACATGGAACATGGTGAACCTTCACAGTCTCCGGCCGACCAAAATTACCCCAAGAGCAGCGACGACTCATCCAAGATGTCACCAAAGACCCCACAATAACATCCAAAGAACTGCAGGTCTCACTTGCCTCAGTTATTAAGGTCAGAGTTCATGACTCCACCATAAGAAAGAGACTGGGCATAAATGGCCTGCATGGCAGAGTTCTGCTGCTGAGCAAAAGAACAAAGGCAAAACACAATCCTCAAGACTTTTGGGAAAATACTCTGTGGACTGATGAGACAAAACATTTTGGATGGTGTGTGTCCCGTTACATCTGGTGTAAAAGTAACAGCACACGTCAGAAAGAGAACATCACACCAACAGTAAAACATGGTGGTGGTAGTGTGATGGTCTGGGGCTGTTTTACTGCTTCAGGACCTGGAAGACTTGCTGTGATAAACAGAACCATGGATTCTGCTCTCTACCAAAAGATCCTGAAGGACAAAGTGTGGTCATCTGTTAGTGACCTCAAGCTGAAGTGAACTTGGGTTCTGATCCAAAACACACCAGTAAGTCCACCTCTGAACGGCTGAAGACAAACAAAATGAAGGTGTGGCAGGACCTTAAAAAGGGTTCATGCTAAAAACCCTCCAATGTGGCTGAGTTACAACAATCCTGTAAAGATGAGAGGACCGAAATCCCCCCACAGCCTCAGCTGTAACACTCACTGTAAGTTATCACTAACACTCCATTGCAGTTCTTGCTGCTAAGGGACCAACCAGTTATTCGGTTTAGGGGGCAAATACTTTTTCACACAGGGTCATGTGGGTTTGGATTTAGTTTTCCCTTAATAATAAAAACCTTCATGTAAAAGCTGCATGTTGTGTTTACGTGTGTTATCTTTGACTGATATTTACATTTGTTTGATGATCTGAAACATTAAAGTGTGACAAATGTCCAAAAAAAATAAAAACTCATAAAGGGGGCCAAGACTTTTTCACACCAGTGTGTGTATTACAGACTGTAACAAGAGACACTTTAAACACCGTCTCTGTGTCTCTCTCTCTCTCTCTCTGTCTCTCTCTCTGTCTCTTTCTCTCTCTCTCTCTCTCTCTCTCTCTCTCTCTCTCTCTCTCTCTGTGTCTCTCTCTGTCTCTCTCTCTTTCTCTCTGTCTCTCTCTCTGTCTCTCTCTCTCTCTCTCTCTCTCTCTCTCTCTCTCTGTCTCTCTCTCTCTCTCTCAGGCTTTGATGGAGAATGAGAATCTGAGTTTTGTGAAACCTACATGGATCTTTGCTATTAATGATAAGCAGAAGATGTTACCCTATCAACCCTACACTGTAGTCCCCTAACCCCCCCCCCCCCCCCTGAGGGGTCAGGGGAACATCACGCACTAGTGTTTTAATACAATGTAAAATGGTCAACCTGCTCGGCCTCGTCTCAAATCGTCTCCTGCTCCCTCCACTTCATTGTGACTTGTTTACTCAGTATTTCTACAACACAGATGTGTTTGCAATGAAGTATGATAAGTAATTAATGGATTGTGTGCACGTGTGTGTATGTGCACGAGTGTGCATAAGTGTGTGCGTGTATGTGCATAAGTGTGCGCATGTGTGTATGTGCACGTGTGTGTATGTGCACGTGTGTATATGTGCACGAGTGTGCATAAGTGTGTGCGTGTATGTGCATAAGTGTGCGCGCGTGTGTATGTGCGCGCGTGTGTATGTGCGCGCGTGTGTATGTGCGCGCGTGTGTATGTACACGTGTGTATGTGCACGTGTGTGTATAAGTGTGCGCGTGTGTGTATGTGCGCGTGTGTGTATGTGCACGTGTGCGCTTGTGTGTGCATAAGTGTGTGTGTATGTGTGCGTGTGTGCATAGGTGTGTGCGCGTGTGTGTGTGTGTGTGCATAAGTGTGTGCACGTGTGTGTATGTGCGCGTGTGCATTTTTTTGTGTGTCCTTCTGCTGAAACCCAAACATTCGTTTGTTTATTTTTTATGAATTATTAGACTTGAGTGTGTTTACATTTAAATCCAGTTTGTTTGTTTAATGTGTTACTGATTCTGTTTATTTCTAATAAGACTTTTACGGTGTAAGTCTCGTGTTCCCCTTTTAATAAAGTTCCTTTTGATTATTAAGGGTCTTGTGTGGTTCACTTTAAATGAAATGACTGTGTGTGTGTGTGTGTCTCTGTGTGTGTGTTCCTGTGTCTGTATGTGGGTGTGTGTGTGTCTATGCCTGTGTGTGCCTCTATGTCTGTGTGTGTTCCTTTGTCTGTATATGGGTGTGTCTATGTGCCTGTGTGTCTGTGTGTGTGTTCCTGTGTCTGTATGTGTGTGTGTGTGTGTGTCTGTATGTGTGTGTGTGTGTCTGTCTGTTTGTGTGCGCGTGCGTGCGTGTGTGTGTGTGTCCCGCACTGTCACCTGGCTAAGCAACACCAAGAGCAGGATAGAAAGACATATGGAGATTTTTACCATTGTGAAACTCCTAAGTAGAGAATAACACACATCTATAGTGATGGTGTAAAATCAGCTCAGTGTAAACACGATGAGATCAAACACTTATGGGGCTAGAAGTGTGAAGGTTTGGGGACATTTAAACAACCTGTATGTAAAGTTTCTGTATGTCTTTTGCTCCCTTGCTGAAGTACACTTAGTGTATTACATCATTATTCACTGCTTATGCCTGTGTAATAAAATGCTTATGTGGCCATTAAGTGCTACTGATTGTTCTGGAGTAAACACAATGTGACCGAGCAATACTGTGTGTTTAAAGTAAAATCAGTGCAAAAAATGTTACTTCATTAGAATTTAGTCTATAAAACAGGTCACAAGATCTACAGCCATCTGATGGCAAAGTTCACGTTAGCCATCAGCAGCAACAGTGAGCGATTACAGAAGGTTAGCTGTCATCATGTAATAGTTAAATACAACGTACATTATGTGTAAAGTGCAGACAGGGACTCCATCAAAACTAGTGATGACATCATAACTAACAGTGAGAGTCAGAAGGTGACACAGACATGAGGGCTTCCTGAAAGAGTCCAAACACTCCACAGTCTGTAACCCTGAGTGAACATGTGAGGGTGGTGAGGAGACAACATCCAGACATCCCAGTTCACCAAACACTCTGTGTTCATCAACACTGAGACACTGAGACTGGACGTTCCATAAGCATGGAGCATGTACATGATCCACACACTGACCTGCACTCATACATATTTTAGTCTGTGAAGCTCTCTGTTACACACACATACACACAGGACATGGAGAAAGATAGGATGAGGTAATGGGGGGATGGAAGGAAGACTTAAAGCAGTGCATTCTGGGTTAGAGAGCGAGTAAAGTGTGATAACGCTGGGAGTGAGACAGCTGTCTGACATTTTGTTTGTCTTCAAGGTGCATTTCAGAGGATTTTATAAACACTCGCAGATTCAACTAGGAATCTTCTGAGAAGAACACACACACACACACACACACACACACAGTGATGCAGAGTTCTTCGTGATGCTGCAGGTAAACTCACCCAGTATTCAATTCAAATTTATTGTCAGATTGAATTTCAGAGCATTTAGTCTGCATGTTTCCGGTTAATCTCAGGAAATCTTCACAACTTCTTTCTTTCTGTTTTAAATTTAGATCTGAGACTCTTTACATCTGTACATAAATAATTCAGTATTTACACATTTACTTTAAAGTGTGTTCTGTGACCCTGAGCTTACCGAAATACAAATGAATAATTTACTGTTGTCTCTGTAAGCAGTCATTTATCCCACAGTGTGTGCTGCATTTACACACACACACACACACACACACACAATTTTTGTGTAGTATTTGGCATTTGTTTCTAAGTGTTTTTATTTATTACTTTGTGAGTTCAGTTTTATATTGTATTTGACTTAACTCTGTTTCTCTCTCACACACACACACACACACACACACACACACTTTGATTTTAGTGATTAAAAACTATAAGAATTACGAATAATCACCAATGTAGTTTGAAGTGTAAAATCATCCACATTTAGGATTTAAACCATTTTAAAAGCACAATTGTGCCCGATGTTACTGAGTTACACAACAGGAAACAAATACCGTATAAGGAATAATGTAGTGTGTATGCTGGGTCAATAGGGACAGAATTAACACCAATACAAATGTATTAATCTAATTACAAATTCAACAGTTAATTACTGTGTTTGTGTTTGCTTTTGACTGAAATTAAATGAAATGTAAGTGTATAATTAGATAAACACTTTAGATAAATTAAATCAGATAAACAGACTAAATAGATAAATAATGACATTTAAATGTACTGATGCAGATACAGTTGTATCTGAACTTATAGCCTCGCTTTCACCAACAGATGAAATTACACCCTTGACTGTGGCTCCGCCTCCATCAGATGTGACCCGGCCCATATTTACCCCTTCTCTTTCAATTGCCTCCTAAATGGCACCACACTCATCCCCACCTCCACACACACACCCACCCTCACACACACCCCCACCTCCACACTCATCCCCACCTTCACAAACACACACACCTCCACACTCATCCCTACCTCCACACTCATCCCCACCTCCAAACACACACCCACCTTCACACTCATTCCCACCTCCACAGACACCCCCACCTTCACACACACACCCACCTTCACACACATCCCAACCTCCTCACACATCTCCATGGGCTCTAACACTACCCACAACTCTGTCAATAAACCCCACCTCCCTGAATTCCTCTTCCACAATGCCACTTCCCTTTCCGATTCCTCCAGAAATCCCCACCCTCATGTTCAACCCCACTCCTATCCTCATTTCTCCATCCTCCACATCTCAGACGGCTCTAGACACACAGTCTATGCTTCAGCTTCACTCGTCTGGAGAACCCCTCAATCCTCAGCAGATGACCTTTGACCTTGACCCAGTGGGTGGTGCGGATCTGTGTAAAGGAGCTGCTGATGAAGAGTCAGGTACTACAGCACTTTCCCTGAACACCTTCTCCTGGGTTCACAAACAAACAAACAGACAGCAATAACTGAATGAATAAATAAATAAAAGTATATCCACAAGTGTTTTTCTGTCCAGCTGCGTGTGTGTTCAGACTGTGGCCTGTGTGTCCGTCTCGCTTGGCATTATTTACAACTCTGATACCATTCTTCATCGTCATCATCATCATCATCATTGTTACAGGTAAACACATTATTTAAGAATTATAATCACATTCTCTATTCCAAAAATCCTAAATTCAGTACAGTGTCTGGTGTATTAGCATTAAAATGAGAACATATTGATGTTATAGAGTTTATATATTTACACATGAGCAAAAATATACATTGCCTTGGTATTTGTGGTTAATTGCAACTGTAGAAGTGCACTAGAGAGGAGAAATGATTTGGTACTGATATCTCACATCAGCATATACAGCCACATATCACCTTATAATGTTTAGATATACACATTCATACAAAAACAGACAAAGTGCCAAAACAATATAATA
>NC_062542.1:152500-160000 GCF_022655615.1 Tachysurus fulvidraco
ACAAAACCTTATAAAGTCTGAGTGCAGCTGAATATCAGCCACTTTATGTTCTGCTCATTAACTTTATTAATATTAACTTTATTAATGGGAAGAACTTTGATTGATTGAGTAAAGTGCACTGTAATAAAGATAATGCTGATTAATAAAGGAATGTTGAAAGCAGATTTTATCTGATGAAGTCTAGATGAATAACAAACCACATCATACTTTAAGGTGGTGTTTTTCTCCACTTTACAGCTGATAAGAAGCAGGAAGTGTTTCTTAGTCTGCAAAGATATTATATATAAAACCCTAGTAATAATTAAAATACAGTAACACTATACAGGCTATAAAATAATATGTGACTAATAAACACACTGTGTGTGTGTGTGCGCGTGTGTGTGTGTGTGTGTGTGTGTAGTTGTTTGAGTCCTCCAGCAGTACCTACACGTACCTGTTGGCAGATAAGAGCTCTCGGGAGGCCGTGCTGATTGACCCGGTTCTGGATACGGTGGATCGGGACATGAAGCTGATCGAGGAGCTCGGACTGAAACTCACCGTTGCAGGTAAACAAAGGAACACGGAATCATAACCTTTTTAATAAAGATAAAATGAAATATGCTTGTGATCATGTAATGGTTAAATACAATGTACATGCAGACAGGGACACAGACATGAGGGCTTACTGAAAGAGTCCAAACACTCCACAGTCTGCAACATCCAGACATCTCAGTTCACCAAACACCCTGAACATGAACGCTCTCTTTACCTGCAGGTCATCGGCTGTTTCCTCAGAACATGACAGACTTTTCTCAGAATCCTTTAGTGCTGACACTCACTATATCCTGACTTTTTAGATTGCACTCATTTTACAGTCACAAACAAAATAATACATTTCATATATATGAATATTTCATCATTGTAACCTCTGAACAAACCAAGACTGTCCTGTTATTCACATGTTGGTGGTTTGCTGGTGTCCGTGTTCTGGTACTCATCTCTTTATGCAGTTTGCTGATCATCAGACCTTTCCCTGTTCCGCATAGTGATGTCTCTGTAGTAAAAGTTGCTAGTGTCTGTTCCTCACTGATGATTATTCATAATGTTTGTGTGACTCGGCATCCAGCAAACACACACTGCCATGCGGACCATGTGACAGGAACTGGGCTGCTGAAGAAGCGAATATTCGGGGTGAAGAGCGCGATATCTAAACACAGTGGAGCGCGTGCTGACATCATGCTGTCAGAAGGGGATGCCATCAAGTTTGGAAAATATGTAAGCATCTTAAAAAAGCATCTTATTATTTATTACACTCATTATTTATTAAGAGTCGTGAATAATGTGTGTGTTTGTGTGTGTGTGTGTGTGTCAGTGTGTAACAGTGAGAGAGACTCCAGGACACACTGATGGCTGTGTGACGTTTGTGACAGGAGATGAAACGATGGCTTTCACTGGAGATGCTCTGCTGATCAGAGGCTGTGGGAGAACCGACTTCCAACAGGGTCTCACACAGTCTCACACAGTCTCACACAGTCTCACACAGTCTCACACACACACACACACACACACATGCACAGACTCTCTAACCATTAGGCCACGACTTCTCCCTATGAAATTGTAAGGAATAAATCACTAATGAGAATGAAATCAAACTTTTGTTTATTATAATGTTTATTATCGTTAACTCCAATTCTTTAGAATTCTGACTTCTGGCATATTTTTCCTGTGGGTGTGTCCTAGAATAATGTAACCACGCCCACTCGAACATGATCAGTTCTCAAGTTTTCAGCAGCAAGGAGACTGTTGAAGTTGCAGTAAATGTAGCTTCTGAATAGAGTGTAGAACCCTAACCTGAACCCGAACCCTAACCTGAACCCGAACCTGAACCCTAACCCGAACCCTAAATCTAACCCTAACCTGAACCCGAACCCTAACCTGAACCCGAACCCTAAACTGAACCCTAAATCTAACCCTAACCTGAACCCGAACCCTAACCTGAACCCGAACCCTAAACTGAACCCTAAATCTAACCCTAACCTGAACCCGAACCCTAAACTGAACCCTAACTCTAACCCTAACCTTAACCCGAACCCTGTTCACACATGTTTCACCTCATCACACAATGCTAGCAACAGAAGCAACGTTAGCAACACGACTAGCCTGGAGTTTGGCTTCTTTTTATTGTTTCCCATTTTTACACAGTTCCTGTAACATTTTCACTTCCTAATGAAAATGTCTCCAAAATCCCAACTTTAATAAGAGAATAAGTGTAATGTGTTCTTGTAATAATCAGATATTAGACTGAAAGTCCAATTTGCCTTATAATGTGCATCACTTCATCACTAGTGATTGCATTTATCAGCTGTTTGAGGTGTAATGAGGAGATCACGGTGTAGGAACTTGTATGTGACATGAGTGTCCCTGAGGGTTTAGAGCAGCTTGGTAACCCTGGGATTCTAACTCATGACCTTCTGATCAGTAGGTCAGCACCTTAACCACTGAGTTACCACCTCCCTTAATGTAGGATGGGCAGGAAAAGAAAAGCAATTGGAGAGGAATTAGCATAGCTGAATTAGCGTAGCTGAATTAGCACAGCTGCTGTTTATAGTATTAACCAGCACTAGATGATAATGTGCATTTGGTCTGATGTAATAGAGCACCATATTATGGGATGTATTATGTGTACGCCTGACTAAAGAGATGAGTTTTTAATCTACATTTAAACTGGGAAAGTGTGTCTGAGCCCCGAACACTATCAGGAAGACTATTCCAAAGTTTGGGAGCTAAATAAGAAAACGCTCTACCACCTTTAGTAGACTTAGATATTCTGGGAACTAGCAGAAGCCCTGAGTTTTGTGATCTCAGAGAGCGTGAAGGATTGTAACGTGTTAGAAGACTAGTTAGATACACAAGCCATAATGTAGCTACTCACTGAAAAATCAGTTTGATTTCATACTTATGCATCTGCAATATGTTTAATTACGATATTTTGCTTGTCGATGTAATTTGTCTGAAAAATAGATTCATAAAAGTGATTTATTTCTTTTTTCAGGCTGTAGCCAGAAACTCTACCACTCTGTCCACAAGAAGATCTTCACTTTACCAGGACACTGTCTCATTTTTCCTGCACATGACTACAAAGGTGTGTGTGTGTGTGTGTGTGTGTGTGTGTGTGTGTGTGTGTGTGCGTGTGTGTGTGTGTGTGTGTTTAGTTTACTATAAAACACAATCACAACATCTCATATTTCTGATGAATTTGTAAATTTGTATATAAAGTTAGAGGTGTGTGTGTGTGTGTGTGTGTGTGTGTGTGTGTGTGTGTGTGTGTGTGTGTGTGTGTGCGTGCGTGCGTGTGTGTGCGTGCGTGCGTGTGTGTGAGAGCAGGACAGACTGTATCCACTGTGGAGGAGGAGAGAAAGTTTAACCCGAGATTAACCCGCTCACTGGAGGAGTTTGTGGAAATCATGAACAATCTGAAACTCCCCAAACCGGCCAAGATCGGTACTGACCTCTGTTTACTATTTGTTTACAGATGTGTGTTTTGTTGTTGTTTACAGATGTGTGTTTTGTTGTTGTTTACAGATGTGTGTTTTGTTGTTGTTTACAGATGTGTGTTTTGTTGTTGTTTACAGATGTGTGTTATGTTGTTGTTTACAGATGTGTGTTATGTTGTTGTTTACAGATGTATGTTATGTTGTTGTTGACATGTGTGTTATGTTGTTGTTTACAGATGTGTGTTATGTTGTTGTTGAAATGTGTGTTATGTTGTTGTTTACAGATGTGTGTTATGTTGTTGTTGACATGTGTGTTATGTTGTTGTTTACAGATGTGGCTGTTCCTGCTAACCTGCTATGTGGGCTTCATGATGTTTAAAAAGAAAATGACTTTAAATGACTTTAACGTTTGTAAAACAGATGAGTTCATTAGTTAAAGCTGATAAATAAATAATAAATGTCCAGTCACAATTTTTTGGTTATTATATAAAGTGTGTTTGATAATTATATAAAAATGTAATGTTTAGTGCTGAGTAATCCTGAATAAAGACCTTCTGAATGTGCAACATGGGAAACACACACAACTTGTACAATTTGCAAGACAAATCAGTCACATGATCACACACACACACACACACACTGCAGAGAAGATGGTAGAACTGCCGTGCACACCGTGTGTGTGTGAGTGTGTGTGTGTGTGTGTGTGTGTGTGTGTGTTTTATTCGCCCATTCTGTCATAATCTGGAAATACTAGTATTCAGGTTTCACCACACCTGTTTACCTGTAACTGCCCCCCCATTCCTCCCATCCCCCCCCCCCACACACACACACACAGGTCTTTATTTTAAAACCACATAACAGATGTCTGAAGTGTTTGAGCTTTATGGCTGATTTATGTTTTTATATTTGAGAAAGGTAAATATACTCAGGACGCCTGAGACAGACACAGGCTCCTCGTGACCCGAGAAGTTCGGATAAGCGGTAGAAAATGAATGAATGAAAAAATATACTCGGGTGAGTGTGTGTGTGTGAGAGAGAGAGAGAGAGAGAGAGAGGGAGAGAGAAAGAGATTGTGTGAGAGACTGAGAGTGTGTGAGTGAGTGTGTGTGAGAGAGACTGAGTGTGTGTGTGTGTGTGTGAGAGTGTGTATGAGTGAGAGACAGTGTGTGTGAGAGTGTGTGTGAGAGACTGAGAGTGTGTGTGTGTGTGAGTGAGAGAGAGTGTGTGTGAGTGAGAGAGTGTGTGTGAGAGTGTGTGTGAGTGAGAGACTGAGAGTGTGTGTGAGAGAGACTGAGAGTGTGTGTGTGTGTGAGAGAGAGAGAGAGAGAGAGTGTGTGAGAGACTGAGTGTGTGTGTGTGAGTGAGAGAGACTGAGTGTGTGTGTGTGTGTGTGAGAGAGAGTGTGTGTGTCAAGTCACCTTTATTGTCACATCACTACAGCACATGTGCCTTGGTGAGTGTAATGCTTGAGAGCGAGCTGCAGACATTACAGAACAGTTTACATACAGGTTAAAATGTGCAAAATGCTCAGTACCACTGAAATGTGGAAAATGTGATCTACGTGTGTGAGAGTGTGTGTGTGTGTGTGTGTGTGTTTGAAGGAGGAAATAGAATATTTTTTATTATTATTTTATATTTTTATTTTTTATTTGTAACTCACTCACTGCTTCACACTAACCTGAAGGCCATAAACTTTCATTACCTGCTACTAACATTAATAGTATTTGACAGAGCGATTGGGGCCGAGGGCCTTTCCCAGGGGCCCCTTCCGGTCCGTAGATCAGCATCATCACCACTGAGCTGCCGCTTCATTGCGTGGGTTAATAACATAGGATCAATTCTCTCCGAAATGGCAACCAGCACCAGTCTCCGCCTCACCTGTGTGTGTGTGTGTGTGTGTGTGTGTGTGTGTGTGTGTGTGTGTGTGTGTGTGTGTGTGTGTGTGTCAGTGCGCTCATTGACGTGTAAACGGAACGAAAGCTCACGCGCGCTGTGTATTTGCGTGTGTGTATGTGCGCGCGCTGGCACCGGAACCGCACAGACCCGCGCGCACAGCAGAACTTCAACAAACGTCGTTTTAAAGTTTCTCATGAGACAAAACCGATTTTACTGCGGACTTTTCCTCCAGCTCGAGGGGAAGAGTGAACCGGAAGTGTAGAACAGGTAGGTGGTGATGGTTGCGCCCCCATAAACCACTAGTTTATCTAAAGTTCCAAACTCGGGTTTGTGTGTGTGTGTGTGTGTGTGTGTGTGTGTGTGTGTGTGTGTGTGTGTGTGTGTGTGTGTGTGTGTGTGTGTGTGTGTGCGCGCGCGCTGTGTAAGTGTTGAATGAATGTTGTGTATTCTGTATTATAGAGCTGCTGAGTTCTGGACTCTGATTGGTCGTCAGGTGTTGAAGTCTGTAGCTGTAACAGTGCAGATGTTCATCTCACTTTTATGTTCTGCAGATGTTCATCTCACTTTTATGTTCTGCAGATGTTCATCTCACTTTTATGTTCTGCAGATGTTCCATTGCTGATGAACAGATTCAGTAAAATTGTTGTTATGGTTAAGTTTTCTTAAAAGTAACATGGAAGGAGTCTCCAGTGTCAGTGCTGTAGAACAATTAGTGTTAAAGCCTTAACTTTCAACTGTTGTATTGCCATGTATCAGGTAGCAGATTATCGTGTGTGTGTGTGTGTATGTATGTGTATGTGTGTGTGTATACGTGTGTGTGTGCTTGTGTATGTGTGTGCGTGTGTATATGTGTATGTATGTGTGTTTTTGTGTGTGTGTGTGTGTGTGTGTATGTGTGTGTGTGTGTGTGTGTGTGTGATTTACAAGGCACAATGAAATACACATTCCTGAGATGTGAGACAGTTGGTGAGGTGCAGGTTCAACAGGTCCGGGGAGCTTCACACACTCATATTGTTATTGTTGAGTCGATTTCTCACTGCTCACACATTCACAGATTTACTCCTGTTATTGCACCTTATAACACTGATTCAGTTACACTATCGGCGCTTCACAATAATCACAATAATCACACTAATCACTGTACAGCTTGTTGTCACCGTAAACAATAAGAAAATTTCAAACACAACAGACACACAGTCCATCATCATCATCAGTATGAGAGAGATATAATTAGACACACATATTCTCCCTCTTTCTCTCTCTCTATTCTCTCTGTCTCTCTCTCTCTCTCTCTCTCTCTCTCTCACACACACACACACACACACACACACACACACACACACACACACACACACACACACACAGAGTTTATCCAGATGTTCAACACAGTAATTTTGACTATTTTTAAAAAACGCTTCTAATTTTAGTGTAATGTTTCCCTGTAGTTAGTCCACACACAGAGTAAAGCTGCCACCAGTCCATCAGAACTTCCAGCAGCATAACCATACTTATTCCATACACTTTCACTGTCTGTCTGTGAAAGTGTAATAGTCTCAATTGCAGTCCAAACACACACACACACACACACACACACACACACACACACACACACACACACACACACACACAGCACTGTGAGTGTGTAGGTCTGTGTATGTGTGTGTCTGTGTGTGTATGTTCTCTAATCTCCACCTCTCTTATTTACACTTATTCAACTGATCTCTTTCTTTTCATTATGACCTATATCCTACTTTACCCCTAACACCCCCCCCCTGTGTATGTGTGTGACCAGAAGCATGGACTGTGGGACTTTGTGTCTCTTCCTGTTAGTCAGAGCGACACACACCTTTCACTGCTTCATTACACACCTGGATAGAACATCTCATAGCTCTGTAAAAGCCATTTGTCTCATCACATCTGTGTGTGTGTGTTACAGCCTGTGTGAGAATAACTCCGATACACACAAACAGTATATATATATATGTAGTGTGTGTTTCTGGGTTTTATATTTATCCTGAGGCAGGCTGTAATCTCCTAATAAGGCCGAGTGCAGACAGACATGTGAGAGGCGGAGACAACAGGAGAACTGGATTGTACTCGGTTCCCACACAGTGTTCTTTCACTGCATGCG
>NC_062542.1:172500-180000 GCF_022655615.1 Tachysurus fulvidraco
CAGGCTCCCCATGACCCGAGAAGTTCGGATAAGCGGTAGAAGATGAGTGAATGATTGAATGAATAGAACTGAATTGAAGTCCACAAAGATCTCACAAACATGCAGGGTCTCGCTGGTTGAAAGGAAACATTTATTAGACACTTATATAACATTTTCCAAACAGTATAATGTTCATCATTGACATGTAACATGATGCATCACCACAAGAAATCTACAGGATCTGCAAGAAGATGTGACATGAACTGATTCTGTAAGTGACCACAAACCCTGATGTTCTGTGTGCTGGTGTAAACACTGTGTACTATGGGTTAGGGGTCCAAACTGGTGTAAACACTGTGTACTATGGGTTAGGGGTCCAAACTGGTGTACACACTGTGTACTATGGGTTAGGGGTCCAAACTGGTGTAAACACTGTGTACTATGGGTTAGGGGTCCAAACTGGTGTAAACACTGTGTACTATGGGTTAGGGGTCCAAACTGGTGTAAACACTGTGTACTATGGGTTAGGGGTCCAAACTGGTGTAAACACTGTGTACTATGGGTTAGGGGTCCAAACTGGTGTAAACACTGTGTACTATGGGTTAGGGGTCCAAACTGGTGTACACACTGTGTACTATGGGTTAGGGGTCCAAACTGGTGTACACACTGTGTACTATGGGTTAGGGGTCCAAACTGGTGTACACACTGTGTACTATGGGTTAGGGGTCCAAACTGGTGTAAACACTGTGTACTATGGGTTAGGGGTCCAAACTGGTGTACACACTGTGTACTATGGGTTAGGGGTCCAAACTGGTGTACACACTGTGTACTATGGGTTAGGGGTCCAAACTGGTGTACACACTGTGTACTATGGGTTAGGGGTCCAAACTGGGTGTACACACTGTGTACTATGGGTTAGGGGTCCAAACTGGTGTACACACTGTGTACTATGGGTTAGGGGTCCAAACTGGTGTACACACTGTGTACTATGGGTTAGGGGTCCAAACTGGTGTACACACTGTGTACTATGGGTTAGGGGTCCAAACTGGTGTAAACACTGTGTACTATGGGTTAGGGGTCCAAACTGGTGTAAACACTGTGTACTATGGGTTAGGGGTCCAAACTGGTGTACACACTGTGTACTATGGGTTAGGGGTCCAAACTGGTGTAAACACTGTGTACTATGGGTTAGGGGTCCAAACTGGGGGGTAAATAATAATCACCACCAGAAGAAGCCCATTGCTATGAGTCTGTGATGTGAAGCATTTCAGATGAAACTAAGACGTTTTGGGATCAATAATTTATTTATTACTAACATAATTAAATAATTTAATCTTTTAGTTTTATTTCATTAATTTATATTTAAGCTTCAGCGCGTTAAAATGTGTGTCCTTTTTAAATCGCGACTTCCGGAGGAAAAGGATTTTTTTTTGGTGAAGCTCGGTTTCCGGTTCCGTCCCTCTTCCGTTTAGTGCTGTGGTGAGCGCGTGTGCCCCGGAACCTCGGCACACATCTTATTAAAAAAAATCAAAAATACAAAAAAATTACAAAACAGAAAATCAACAAAAAATCTATTTTCGTCTTTGTAACCGAGACTTTGGTGAAGCAGCGAAGATTCCCAGCTTTAGCTAACGGTTAGCGTACTGAGTTAGCATTGAGCAGCGGATTAGCTTAGTGTGCTAACAGATTAGCATTAGCTTAGCATTAGCATAGCTAGCTCAGAGCAGGTCGGTGGTTTTAATGTGTTCATTTTAGCCAAATTAAAGTTAGTTACAGTTCGGTTTGTGACACAAATCGGTTTGCGTTAAAGTGATAGACGTGAGTTTGGCGTGTAAAACGTGTGTAGTTGAGGATGAACCCCAGCGCTCCCAGTTACCCCATGGCGTCTCTGTATGTGGGGGATCTGCACCAGGACGTGACCGAAGCCATGCTGTATGAGAAGTTCAGCCCCGCGGGTCCCATCCTGTCCATCCGCGTGTGTAGGGACATGATGACACGCCGCTCGCTCGGTTACGCATACGTCAACTTCCAGCAGCCCGCAGACGGTGTGTTAATGTTGCGTTAACGTTGTCTTAATGTTGCGTTAACGTTGTCTTAATGTTGTGTTAATGTTAACGTTGTGTTAATGTTGTGTTAACGTTAATGTTGTGTTAACGTTGTGTTAATGTTGTGTTAACGTTGTCTTAATGTTGAGTTAATGTTAACGTTGTGTTAATGTTGAGTTAATGTTAAGGCTTTATGGAGCTGTAAGAGATTTAACACTGCACTCATCACCTAAAGTGCTCAGTGACGCTGATGTGGAGATGAAGTGTAAACGGGTTCAGGGTTAATTTGGTAGTTTTGTTTCCTTCTGATTTTATTTCTATCAGGTTTTATGTCTCGTTTCTCTTTTAAACTTCTGCACAGAACAAACTTATTGTCCCAGCTCAAAACAAACCGTTTCATTGTCTGATGAATGAAAGTAAACTGTAGGTGTAAAAGTGTAAAGCTGTTGTGTGAAAGTGTGCTTTTGTTATGAAGTTAACAAGCTGTCCTGGATTTCTTTAGCTGAGCGAGCTCTGGACACCATGAACTTTGACGTGATTAAAGGACGTCCTGTTCGCATCATGTGGTCTCAGAGAGACCCCTCACTGAGGAAGAGTGGCGTCGGGAACATTTTCATCAAGAACCTGGACAAGTCCATCGATAACAAGGCTCTGTATGACACCTTCTCAGCATTTGGGAACATCTTGTCCTGCAAGGTTTGGTCTTCCTGCCTGTGTGTGTGTGTGTTTAATTAGTGTCCACATTATGGAGGGTGTCTATAACTTTGTGTGTCTCCTAAAGGTGGTTTGTGATGAAAACGGCTCTAAGGGTTATGGCTTTGTGCACTTTGAGACCCACGAGGCTGCAGAGAGAGCGATAGAGAAAATGAACGGCATGCTGCTCAACGATCGCAAAGTGTATGGCACAAGTATAGATGAGTCTAACTGCCTGACTGTGTTTCACTAATTTCTACATTTGATGATCAGTAGGATGTTGTGTATAAATGGTGCTGATGGCGTGTGTGTGTGTGTGGCATTACAGGTTTGTTGGACGCTTTAAATCCCGTAAAGAGCGTGAGGCAGAGATGGGAGCTCGTGCCAAGGAGTTTACAAACGTCTACATTAAGAACTTTGGTGAGGACATGGATGATGACAAACTCAAAGACATCTTCAGCAAATATGGTGAGTGTGTGCTTGTGTACCTTTATTAGCAAAACCCACTGACCTCATGCTCTATAATCACAAAACTATTTTAACATTATTACTCACCTGAAGGTTTTGTTTTTAAACCCACGGTGCATTATGGATAACATAAACCCTCCTCTGAGGATAAGACTGTCTGATCACGCCGTTATGAACCATGCTCTAGTGGTACTGTACCCAGGGATACAGCCTGAAAGCCTGGTGTGTGTGTGTGTGTGTGTGTGTGTGTGTGTGTGTGTGTGTGTGTGTGTGTGTGTGTGTGTGTGTGTGACAGGTCCTGCACTGAGTATTCGGGTCATGACAGACGAGAGTGGAAAATCCAAAGGCTTTGGCTTTGTGAGCTTTGAGAGGCACGAGGATGCCCAGAGAGTGAGTGTGCCTTATGACCAAGTCTACTAGTAAAGAGTAAGTGTGAACTTGTGGCTGTGGGGTGCAGATTAATTGTGTTTGTGTGTGTGTGTGTGTGTGTGTGTGTGTGTGTGTGTGTAGGCTGTGGACGAGATGAATGGGAAGGAGTTGAATGGGAAACAGGTGTATGTGGGCCGGGCACAGAAAAAAGGTGAGAGGCAGACTGAGCTGAAGCGCAAGTTCGAGCAGATGAAGCAGGACCGCATGACTCGCTACCAGGTATGTGTGTGTATGTACACACACACACACACACACACAGATACACACAGCTAATCTCTGTTCTGTTATAGGGTGTCAACTTGTATGTGAAGAATCTGGACGATGGTCTCGATGACGAACGTTTACGCAAAGAGTTTTCACCTTTTGGAACCATCACCAGTGCCAAGGTAACATGCCCATGACCTGTAACTGATCATCCCAGTTTTATTCTCCACAACCCAATGTTTAGTTTTAAATATTTAAAACAAAAATATGAAATGACTTATGAATATTAAATGTAACATTTACATATGTTAAATAAATTAAATTATTTAATTTAATATTCATATGAAGCTAAAAATGATTCTTCAAATTGATCTACTTACAAAAATACTAGTGTTGATGTCACTAATCACATGTTAAAGCAGGTTTGTTAGACTTTTTTTGAATGTTAAAATGTCTCTTCTGCCCCCTGCAGGTGATGATGGAGGGTGGACGTTCAAAAGGCTTTGGCTTTGTGTGTTTCTCATCTCCAGAGGAAGCTACAAAAGCAGTGACCGAGATGAACGGGCGCATCGTAGCCACCAAACCGCTGTATGTAGCTCTGGCACAGCGTAAAGAGGAGCGTCAGGCTCACCTCACCAACCAGTACATGCAGAGGATGGCTAGTGTGCGCGCCGTCCCCAACCCTGTCCTTAACCCCTACCAACCCGCACCACCATCTGGGTACTTCATGGCTGCCATTCCTCAGGTACACACTCTTATTGTCTTTAACCATAAAATTAAAAATGAGTCAGTTAGCAATTTGTCATTACAAGGTCAGTGTGTGTGTGTGTGTGTGTGTGTGTGTGTGATAGGCTCAGAACAGAGCTGCCTATTACCCAAGCAGTCAGTTGGCGCAGCTCCGCCCGAGTCCCCGCTGGGCCACACAGGGTGTTCGCCCACAGCGTGAGTTGTAGCTCCACCCAGCACTTCCTCATCACTCTGGCTGTGTCCCAAACCACTAAACTGGGGTGTGCTACATGGCTACATGGGGTTTGATGACGTCATGTTGAATTTTCTGATTGCAGATTTCCAGAACATGCCGAATGCCATCCGTCCTGCAGCGCCACGTCCACAGACCTTTGGGACCATCCGCCCAACGACCAATCAGGTGCCACGTATGATGGCGTCACAGCGCATGAGTGAGTCTCACTCACACACACACACACACATTCTACAGTTTATTTCTCTTCAATATTCCTGACTCTGTGTATCTGTACGTAGCGTCTCAGCCACTAGGGCCGCGCCCAGTCAGTGCAGGAGCCGCTACAGCTGCAGCACCAGTGCGAGCGGTGCAGCAGTACAAGTACACACCTGGAGTACGAAACACACAACAACACCTGGCCACACAAGTCCCCCTGCCACAGGTACATGCACACGGCTGTAAAAATCCCTGCACTAATGTTCTATATAATCGCCTTTTAACAGTGCTTTCTGAACTGAAGTGTGTGAGTGTGTGTATAATTGCTGGATGTGTATATTAACTGTGTGTGTGTATGTGTGTGTGTATCAGGCTGCAGTGCATGTGCAGGGTCAGGAGCCTCTCACAGCCTCCATGTTGGCTGCTGCACCCCCACAGGAGCAGAAACAGATGCTGGGTGAGTTACATACCTCACAGGTTTACCGTGTGTGTGTGTTTGTGTGTGTGTGTGTGTGTGTGTGTGTGTGTGTGTGAGAGAAGTTGCAGTGCTTCTACGTGTTCTACCTTTCTCACTTCAACAGTTCATAGAGCTGCTGTTTAGCTAAAACATCCCCCTCAACACACACACACACACACACAATAACATTGTTTTCTTTGTGTCTGTGTGTAGGTGAGCGTCTCTTCCCTTTGATCCAGAACATGCACCCAAATTTAGCTGGTAAAATCACCGGCATGCTGCTGGAGATCGACAACTCAGAGCTGCTGCACATGCTCGAGTCTCCTGAGTCTCTGCGCTCCAAGGTACGTACTTGTGCACACATACATGCGTGTGTTATTAGGGTTCTAGCTTTTGTGGTTTGTCATTGTGTGTGTGTGTGTGTGTGTGTGTGTGTGTGTGTGTGTAGGTGGATGAGGCGGTGGCTGTGCTGCAGGCTCACCAGGCGAAGGAGAACGCTCAGAAATCAGTGAGCAGTGCAGCTGTTCCTGCTGTTTAATCACAGGGGAGCTTTACTGAGAACAGGTGTGTGTCAGGTCTGTTATGAACACACACTGTGTGTCAGGTCTGTTATGAACACACACTGTGTGTCAGGTCTGTTATGAACACACACTGTGTGTCAGGTCTGTTATGAACACACACTGTGTGTCAGGTCTGTTATGAACACACACTGTGTGTCAGGTCTGTTATGAACACACACTGTGTGTCAGGTCTGTTATGAACACACACTGTGTGTCAGGTCTGTTATGAACACACACTGTGTGTCAGGTCTGTTATGAACACACACTGTGTGTAAGTGTAGACACTAACAGCTGGTTTGTTTTCTCCTCCAGAGTAAATCCTCCTGAATTCAGCTGCTTCACCAAGACGGACAAGAGAAAAATAAATTCACTTAAATACATTTAAACATAGAAGGAAACAGAAAAATAGATTTCAGATGCAAAATCCCTCCCAGCCAGGTCTGAGCTCGGGCCTCGAATATACAGAAAATGTACAAAAAAACAGAAAAACTTAAAAATTGAACTGTCATTGATCATTCCTTTTGTTTTAATTTCTTTTCCTTGCTGTGTGTGTGTGCGTGCGTGCGAGTGTGTGTGCGAGTGTGTGTGCGTGCGAGTGTGTGCGTGCGTGCGAGTGTGCGTGCGAGTGTGTGTGCGTGCGTGCGTGTGTGCGTGCGTGTGCGTGTGCGTGTGTGTGTGTGTGTGTGTCCTCACACTCAATAGCTAAACTTTTGGAACATGTGAATTGGATTAATAAAGATTGAAATGTTTCTTTGTTTCTCCTCTTTATTACTAATGGGGTGAGAATGTACAAACCCAGGGGGAGATTAGTTGTGTGTCATTGTCATGTCGCCCATACGTACTCTGGTGTCGCCCATACGTACTCTGGTGTCGCCCATACGTACTCTGGTGTCGCCCATACGTACCCGGGTGTCACCCATACGTACCCGGGTGTCGCCCATACGTACCCGGGTGTCGCCCATACGTACTCTGGTGTCGCCCATACGTACTCTGGTGTCGCCCACGTACCGGGGTCGCAACGTACTGGTGTCGCCCATACGTACCCGGGTGTCGCCCATACGTACTCTGGTGTCGCCCATACGTACTCTGGTGTCGCCCATACGTACTCTGGTGTCGCCCATACGTACCCGGGTGTCGCCCATACGTACTCTGGTGTCGCCCATACGTACCCGGGTGTCGCCCATACGTACTCTGGTGTCGCCCATACGTACCCGGGTGTCGCCCATACGTACTCTGGTGTCGCCCATACGTACCCGGGTGTCGCCCATACGTACCCGGGTGTCGCCCATACGTACCCGGGTGCATCTCAATACATTAGAATGTTGTGGAGAAGTTTTTATGTCAGTAATTCATCTCAAACACTGAAACCGGTGATTATATAAATTCAGCACACAGACTGAAGTTTAAGTCTTTAGTTCTTTTAGTTGTGATGATTTTTGCTCACATTTGTAAGATATTACAGAAACTGCATCCAGATTCCAACATAAA
>NC_062542.1:187500-190000 GCF_022655615.1 Tachysurus fulvidraco
AGCAGCTGAACCGGGACGCACATCCGGTCTCTTACGCATGAGACTGCAGGCTCAGCGTGTGCAGCTTGCTCTTTATAAAGACTGGGCTTAAACACTAAGCTACATGGTGGCCTTTGACCGGAATACACGCCTCTCTCTTCCTCGTGCTGGTACACACAGATAATCCAGTGGCAGTGTGAATGAACCGGAGGATGGAGTCACAGGATGTTATCACGCCCGGGATCATTAAACCAGGCTGTACCATGGATCCAAGGACTCCTGCATGAGAGAGCTGTGCGCCAAGTAAACAACAGAAAGGTCAATGACCCTGCTGTGACCTTGAGATATAACACACACACACACACACACACACACACACACACACACACACACAGGATTGCTTACATTATGGTTGATATGTTAAAAAGTTCTTTAACAGAATTTAAGGTGATTTAATGTAACACACTGACCTCTAACATTTACACACTGAATGTTAATGTTCATATGATGTTAATTTTAATGTTAATGTTAAAAATGTGTTCTTCACTTAAAGGAACAGTTCTGTGTATTGGGTTAGGTTTAGAGTTGGGGTTAGGGTGACAGGGTTAGGGTTACAGGGTTAGGGTTACAGGGTTAGGGTTAGGGTTACAGTTAGGGTTACAGTTAGGGTTAGGGTGACAGGGTTAGGGTTACAGTTAGGGTTAGGGTGACAGGGTTAGGGTTACAGGGTTAGGGTTACAGTTAGGGTTAGGGTGACAGGGTTAGGGTTAGGGTGACAGGGTTAGGGTTACAGGGTTAGGGTTAGGGTTACAGTTAGGGTTAGGGTGACAGGGTTAGGGTGACAGGGTTAGGGTTACAGGGTTAGGGTTACAGGGTTAGGGTTGCAGTTAGGGTTGGGGTTAGCGGTTAGGTTTAGAGATAGGGTTACAGGGTTAGAGATAGGGTTACAGGGTTAGAGTTACAGGGTTAGGGTTACAGGGTTAGGGTTAGTAGGTTAGAGGGTTAGAGGGTTAGGGTTAGGGTTAGAGGGTTAGGGTTAGGGGGTTAGAGGGTTAGAGGGTTAGGGTTAGGGGGTTAGAGGGTTAGGGTTAGGGGGTTAGAGGGTTAGAGGGTTAGGGTTAGGGGGTTAGAGGGTTGGGGTTAGAGGGTTAGAGGGTTAGGGTTAGAGGGTTAGAGGGTTAGAGGGTTAGGGGGTTAGAGGGTTAGAGGGTTCCTGTAATGTGATGAATCAGTTTAAATATCTGGCTCAGAAGTTCCACACAATTTTATTCTCATGTTGTGATGATATTCATTTTATTACAGTAGCAGTGCCAAGCACAGAGGTAATAAACTAATCATTTTACTGTCGTGAATCTCTCTCTCTCTCTCACACACACACACACACACACACACACACACACACACACACACACACACACACACACAAGGGAAAACAGGTGAATGAATAAAACACCAACTCGCAGCTTAAATTTACAAAATTAGAAAAATGTACTGAATATATTAGAACAGAACCTCCAGAACCTCCAGAACCAAAACCTGCACTTCTGTTAGATTTTACGTCCCAAACAAATGCTGTGGAAATCAGAGAAGGTCACATGTATACAGTGTTGTGTGTCAGTTGTGTGTCAGGGGCTCTGTGAGCACTTGTGTATACCACACTGGGGAAACATCACCATAAAGTTTAGACAGTTGTGCTTTAGTATGAGTTATGTATGTGTTCCAAAACCTCGGACTGAGTCTCCTCTGTTAAGTCCAGCAAAATAAACCAAACATCTAGGACATTAGATTGTCTTTACTGAAGCCAGTATGTGAGAATCTGAATGTTGACAGTCTGAAAGCTGAGATCTGATTTTTCACTCAGTAAGTTTTAGATTCATTCATTTGTATAAACTGGGTTTAGAGTTGAGGAAGAACTTTACGTGATTCTCAGGGCTCAAAAGCAACTTCTCGTTTCATAGCACTTCCTGTATTACTGCATCTGCGAAGATGACGCAATTATTACATTGCAGTAAATGAATTCCACTCCCTCTGAAACCGGAGTCTCTCCACAGTCTCACCACAACACCACCAACCCTTCCACCTCAGACAATTTCTCACCCTTTAATGTTATAGTTTGTTCATTCTGGGAACACAATTAAGTTCATCTTGTGTTCATTCAATGAAATGCTCTATAGACCACTAACCCTAACCCACCCCAGGAGCTCCAGTAGCAGCTGGTTAGTGTACACATGGAGTGTGTGTGTGCTTGCAGTGCATCTTCCTGCACGTTATTCCCTTCTGCTCATCACTCTTCTGCTGGAGGACCAAAAGCTAGACTTCATTGGTTTGGTCGATGTGAAGTGTGTGTCTTTTTTACAGTCAGGTGTGTTTAGATAGTGCAGGGTGTGGAGTGAAGTGTCTCAAATGTTATTAGTGTTAATCAGTCAAGCGCTTCAATATGCTTTCACTCTGACTTCCTGTTTCGAAAGGAAATTCATTATCACAGAATCACGTTATGATTTCACATGCTGATGTTTACAAC
>NC_062542.1:195000-205000 GCF_022655615.1 Tachysurus fulvidraco
CAGCACAGCAGCGGTTCTGCAGAGGAGTCCGTGGCCAGTCCTGAGGAATACGCTGTGGACAGAAAAACACTCAGAACACAGAACACCAACGAAACCCTGAAGCTTCTGAGCTTCTCACTCAGATCACAAACCGATTTTTCTGTCTGAAGAAAGTGATTTAATGAGATTTAATGTTATACATCTCAAACCTGTCAGACGTGAGACAAAGGAGCGTTTTTGTAAAGTCACAAAGAGCAGAAGTGCGATAATTAAAGTAACAATAATCGTGTTGATGGTGAGATCGACATCATGGTTCAGCCTGTGTTATAGGTGGTGTTATAGGTGGTGTTATAGGTGGTGTTACTGAGTGTTAATGTTAATACGGTGTGTTACTGAGTGTTAATGTTAATACGGTGTGTTACTGAGTGTTAATGTTAATACGGTGTGTTACTGAGTGTTAATGCTTTAATGACACACACATCTTCTCAGCCTCCTTTTTAAAGTGTCCATACAAACGAAGCGAGCTGCCTGTAAGTGACGCTGTAAAACTACACCCCCCCCCCCCATTTTCACGCCCCGTTTCATGACTCAAAACATTCCAGCACACAATCCAGTGAAACCTGAGAGCATCTCCACATGGCAGCAGCAGCGAGCGGGGGACGAAATGCTGAGATCCGTCTTCCTAGAGGCTGAAAAATGAGAACGACGTTCCTCAAGAAACAGAGGGTTCTGCCTCTGAGGCACTTTATTATTATAGAGAAAACAAAGAGAGAGAAAAGCTGCACAGCTCCAGAGAAAGACGAGACACTTCCTCACACTGTTCTCTACATACAACCCAGATCGTTTACATGCCCCTGCGGTGGTCCCCTTATACACTGGCCTTTAAATGTACATAACTGACCTGTATTGACCTTTTAGTCACCACATGCACGTGTAGAAAAGTATTAGCACCCTACAAACCCAGCACACACCCCAGAACAGTGGGATTTATCAGAACGTTTACAAGATTTTAAGAGGTTTAAGAAAAGAATCTAAAATGATTTTTTTGAAGAGTGTAAACTTTTTTGATAGAAGGTGAGGAACGTGTCTCGTGTCTCACCACTTCGGCTGCTGTGTCCTCGCATCTTCCTCGCCAGTACATCAGATGGCGTCAGATCAGATACCAGCATCTCCGGTTCATCTTAGGAGAAAGTCATGTCATGTGAGGGATTAAATATGACCTGAGCATGATAAAACAGCTCTGAGTCATGTTTCATTCCCACTTAATCCGATCTCAGCTTCATCATATACTTAAAAATGAGAAGAGTTCAGATCTTTACTTCAGAGAAGAGAAATAAATGTCAGAGATCGTCATTAGATTGTGACATCATGGGTTCCAATAAGAGCTCATTACACTGAAAAGTTCATTACACTGTAAACTTATGACATCATGGAGGCTGTAATATACATTCCGATGACTTTGGTATGAATGGTATGGATTATGCTACTTAAGGAGCTGAGGTGGGACATAACATTACATTGACCACACCCACTTACCAGTGCTGAAGGTAAAGGTCATGGTTTCATTGCCACTGTCCGGCAGGGTCCCATCCCTCCGCCCGTTTGGCTGCAGCAATACATCCTGGGATTTGTAGTCTTTGCTTTTATAGCCTTTAGAAGTCTGAGACTTGTACTTGCGTGTGCTGATGCGTATGACGCCGTGGACGAGCCGGCACTCGGCCTCCTGCTCCTCCAGGTTGTAGTCCTGAGCGATACTGTTGATCAGGTCGCTGATCTCGTTCGTCTTGCGTGAGAAGGACAGGTCTGACGTGCACTTGGCTAGCTGCTCGATCTGGTGCAGTTTATAAAGCTCTAGAAGCTTCTTGGTGATTAGTGAGTCTATATCAGTGCCTCCATCATCCACTTCATCCACGTCCAGATCCTCTCTGGAGTAAATGCTAGTGTTGCTAATGGGTCTTTGGCTCTCGCCCTTTGTGGTAGATCTGCCGCGTCGAGCCGGAGCCTCAGAGTTTGGCGAGTAAACTACCTTCTTTCCTGCTAAGTAGACATCTCCATAACGGAAACTTCCAGAACTTGGCAGGTGAGTGGTCTTGGGCTCGGATTTGGGCTCGGCACGGTGTGGTTCGGACTCGGATTTGGGTGGTGGGTCGGTGGAACTCTCGTTGGGGGGAACGCAGGGCTGCTGACGGCCATAAAAGCCACAGGTGAGGATGCAGCAGATCAGAGCTCGACAGTCTGACCAGGAACATGAGCCACAAGGAGCACTTGGGATCAGTCCGTTAGAGCAGCTTTGGGACGGCTGGGTGTCGATAACGATGGCACGTGGAGGATGGGCAAAGTGCTGACTGCTGGAATAATAATTCCGGCATGAATCCTGGGACATTCTGCGGTCTGGACTGGGGGTGTGGTTGTGATAAAGTTCCTGATTATCATGGTAAAAGTGTTGAGAAGCTGTTTGGTGGTTCCGAAATGAATCCTGAGTTGTTTTGTGATTCTCTCTGTATGAATCGTGATTCTCCCGATATGAAATTATGGTGGTTTTAGCATAGTGTGGTGAACTGTGGGGCAGCTGTGGCTCAATGATCTGAGAAATATCAGTGTAGTGATGTTGGTACGAGTCCTGATTGGTGTTGCGTTGGTTCCTGTACGACTCCTGCTTGGTGGTGTGATGATCTTGGTAAAAGTCCTGATTACTCGAGCTGTCTCTAGTACCGGATCGACTCGACCTGTAACACTCAGACCTGCAGCGTCCCGACCGGTGCGAGTGTGGGCGGGACTTGTGTTTGGTCCCAGTGCTGTGTTCAGGCATTGTACACTTCAGTCGACCTGACAGACACACACACACTATATTGGTGGTTACACACTCACATGACTACGTTATCTGTGCAGTAACACAATAAAGCAGAGGACATAACACACATCTCGTATTTAAGCACTTTCTAATCTTCACCATTTACATAATTTGTAAAGAGTTACAACAAAGTGTTAAGTGTGTTTAATGGTTATGAGTCAAAATCTGGTTCCAGTCTAACGAATGATCATTAAATTGGAATTTTACACTGTAAAACTCACAAGTGGAGCAACACACAACGACCATTCGTCCAGTCAGCTCAGTGAACTGGAACTCAGTGCTGGATCATCAGTGATAAACATCACCGGATATCATAGAAATAAAATGTGGTGTAAAGATGATAACAAGGTTACAGCACACCGGCTGGGACATCGCTACCAAGTGTTGGTATTATGTTGTTATGTTTGTGAGTGTATTTGTGTGTGTGTGTGTGTGTGTGTGTAAGAGATGTAGTCCAGAGTCAAGACAGCTTGACTCATATGTCCAGATGAATATTCTATAATCGAAGCTCTAGGACATGTTGTGCAGCTTTTGATGCCAGGAAGGAGTGAACACTCCCAGACAACTAACACACACACACACACACACACACACACACACACACACACACACACACACACACACACACACACACACGTGAGGGAAGGTTTCTGTAACAAGTAGTCTCCAGCGTCAGTGCTCTGTAACAGTGTTTACAGCATACTCATTATTATTACATTGTTTATTAGAAGGTGAATTAAACTGAATCTGTGATGTTTCAACATTTATAATAATGTCACATTAATACAGTCTGCTGCTGTGAGGTGTGTGTGTGTGTGTGTGTGTGTGTGTGTGTGTGAAGCCTGACTTAAACATCTGTTTGTAATCACAGTTGATCCTCTAGCAGCTGCTATACAGATGAATCTGACCATGTGAAGGAGATGAAGGTATTTTACAGGGAGTTTACTTTCCCTGGGCTACCAAACACCACTAATGGCAGAAGTACACAGTGTTCAGGTGTGTGTTCAGGTGAGTGTCCAAGTGTGTGTCCAGGTGAGTGTCCAGGTGAGTGTCCAGGTGAGTGTCCAGGTGAGTGTCCAGGTGTGTGAACAGGTGTGTGTTCAGGTGAGTGTCCAAGTGTGTGTCCAGGTGTGTGTTCAGGTGTGTGTCCAGGTGTGTGTCCAGGTGAGTGTCCAGGTGTGTGTCCAGGTGTGTGTCCAGGTGTGTGTCCAGGTGAGTATCCAGGTGTGTGTTCAGGTGTGTGTTCAGGTGTGTGTCCAGGTGAGTATCCAGGTGTGTGTTCAGGTGTGTGTTCAGGTGTGTGTCCAGGTGTGTGTTCAGGTGAGTGTTCAGGTGTGTGTTTAGGTGTGTGTCCAGGTGTGTGTTCAGGTGAGTGTCCAGGTGTGTGTTCAGGTGAGTGTCCAGGTGTGTGTTCAGGTGTGTGTTCAGGTGAGTGTCCAAGTGTGTGTCCAGGTGAGTGTCCAGGTGAGTGTCCAGGTGAGTGTCCAGGTGAGTGTCCAGGTGTGTGAACAGGTGTGTGTTCAGGTGAGTGTCCAAGTGTGTGTCCAGGTGTGTGTTCAGGTGTGTGTCCAGGTGTGTGTCCAGGTGAGTGTCCAGGTGTGTGTCCAGGTGTGTGTCCAGGTGTGTGTCCAGGTGAGTATCCAGGTGTGTGTTCAGGTGTGTGTTCAGGTGTGTGTCCAGGTGTGTGTTCAGGTGAGTGTTCAGGTGTGTGTTTAGGTGTGTGTCCAGGTGTGTGTTCAGGTGAGTGTCCAGGTGTGTGTTCAGGTGAGTGTCCAGGTGTGTGTTCAGGTGTGTGTTCAGGTGAGTGTCCAGGTGAGTGTCCAGGTGAGTGTTTAGGTGTGTGAACAGGTGAGTGTTCAGGTGAGTGTCCAGGTGTGTGTCCAGGTGAGTGTCCAGGTGTGTGTCCAGGTGAGTGTCCAGGTGTGTGTCCAGGTGTGTGTTCAGGTGTGTGTCCAGGTGTGTGTCCAGGTGAGTATCCAGGTGTGTGTTCAGGTGTGTGTCCAGGTGTGTGTTCAGGTGAGTGTTTAGGTGTGTGTCCAGGTGTGTGTTCAGGTGAGTGTCCAGGTGTGTGTTCAGGTGAGTGTTTAGGTGTGTGTCCAGGTGTGTGTTCAGGTGAGTGTCCAGGTGTGTGTTCAGGTGTGTGTTCAGGTGTGTGTTCAGGTGTGTGTTCAGGTGTGTGTTCAGGTGAGTGTTCAGGTGAGTGTCCAGGTGTGTGTTCAGGTGTGTGTTCAGGTGTGTGTCCAGGTGTGTGTTCAGGTGTGTGTTCAGGTGAGTGTTCAGGTGAGTGTCCAGGTGTGTGTTCAGGTGAGTGTTCAGGTGTGTGTTCAGGTGAGTGTTCAGGTGAGTGTTCAGGTGAGTGTCCAGGTGAGTGTCCAGGTGTGTGTTCAGGTGTGTGTTCAGGTGTGTGTGAGCTTCACTTGCACGTTAGTGTCTCATGTCTCTGTCCACAGCTCAGGTTGAGGTCCCAACACAGCACTAATGTACATTATAGACGAGTTTGTAATGTTTTAAACTCATCTGACTTTATTTTACACGCCGCAGCCTGCGGACATGAAGGTGTTAATAACGAGTTAGTAAAAGTAAGACTGAGAAAAGTGGAGCGTTTAGTGTTTTACACACACACACACACACACACACACACACACACACACACACACACACACACACACACACACACACACACACACACACACACACACACAGCTCAAGGATTTCAGCTGAAACTCCCACCATAAACTGATCTTAACTCGGAATACACAGTCCTGCTAAAACGGAATAAACAGTGTGTGTGTGTGTGTGTGTGTGTGTGTGTGTGTGTGTGTGTGTGTGTGTGTGTGTGTGTGTGTGTGTGTGTGTGTGTGAGCTCACCTCATAGACTCGACAGGAACTCCTGGTGTTGTCCTCAGTTCGCAGTTCCGATGGCGGAAGTGTGTTTTTGTGATTGAAGCGATTTCTTTTTCTTTCTTAAACACACCTTCTGTCCGTGTTTTTTATTATTATTAACACTCCATAAAACCGCGCTCACACACACTCACACACTCACACACTCACACACTCACTCACACTCACACACACACACACACACACACTCCTCCTGGTTATTGGACGCGGTTTGTTTCTGACTCTTCCTGTGAGTTTACCTGAGCCGCAGGTAGTGTGTGTGCGTGCGCGCGCGCAGAGTTCACGCGCACCGAGGAGCTGCAGGATCACATCTGACTCTTTAGGCTCTACGTTTTTACACACACACACACACACACACACACACACACACACACACACACACACACACACACACACACACACACACACAGATACACGCACACACAGATACACACATACACACACACACACACAGCCATACGCACACACACAGATACACACACACACACACACACACACACACACACACACACACAGAGAGAGATACACGCACACACAGATACACACATACACACACACACACACAGATACACACACACACACAGATACACACACAGACAGATACACACTGACACAGATAGACACACAGATACACACACACAGATACACACACAGACATACACACACACACACACACACACACACACACACACACACACACAGATACACACACAGACAGATACACACAGACAGACACACACACACACACACACACATACACACACACACACACACACACTGCCCCAGAACCTTCGTTAGTTCTTTTAGGAACTATTCATATTTTAAAAACATTTACCTGAAAACATTGATCAGAAATATAAATATATTTAAACACTTTTGGCTTCTGAAAAGCCTGTAAAGGAAAAACAGGTGTAAATTAATTGAGATTAATGATCATTATTCTTGGTGGTAGTTAAAAGTTTACTTATATGATAACATCACTGCCGTAAGGGATAAAGCTTATTCTTCTTCTTTTTTTATTACATACTTTTTTCTATAATAAACTTATTTTCGTTACGTTTTATTTCAGTTTCAGTGTCAGTAGAGATGAAATAAAAACACCACTAAAGACTTCATTATTTTGAAGTTACCGATGACGACTTTGCGGAGATTTCTGATGTAAAACATTGAGACTGTATATTTGGGCTGTGCTGAGACGCCCCCTGGTGGTTGCAGTAGGATCTGAGTGGCTGCATGATGTGTCACGTGATGCAGCTCAAGACAAGAACAATTGATCTCATTCTCATTAACATAACCACGCCCCACGCCCCGCCCCCGCGACTTATCACTCTCTGTTAAGCTTAGTGTGTAAATTGTGAACATGAATGCTGTAAAAAAAAACACCTTTTTTTCATTAATAATTAGTAATGTTTCATTTAGATGACGGCTTCAGAATCACACAAAATTATTTATAATATTGGTGTGAAATCTAGAGATAATTAAACTAATAAAATTTCACTGCTATTTTCACACAATATAAAACCATGGAATGAGTCATGAGAAGGCATGAAAAACTTTACTTACACAATTAAACACAACAGAATCACACCATCACAGAGTCACGTCACAATCTCTGTTACACCTGAACCGGCTTTAACACTGATGCATTGTGGGTAACCTGGAGCCAGAACACGCATCAGGATTCTTTTGTTTAAAAACCAAACGCTTTGATTCATCAGGTGTTAAAGTACATTTAAGATTATTTGGATTATCGCACACACAGAATACCATGATTATTAATACACATCAACGCTGTGTTCAGGTCTTTTAAATTATTAACATGGTGATCATGTCAGTGATCATGTCAGTGATCATGTCAGTGATCGTGTCAGTGATCGTGTCAGTGATCATGTCAGTGATCATGTCAGTGATCGTGTCAGTGATCATGTCAGTGATCGTGTCAGTGATCGTGTCAGTGATCGTGTCAGTGATCGTGTCAGTGATCATGTCAGTGATCATGTCAGTGATCGTGTCAGTGATCATGTCAGTGATCATGTCAGTGATCGTGTCAGTGATCGTGTCAGTGATCGTGTCAGTGATCGTGTCAGTGATCATGTCAGTGATCGTGTCAGTGATCATGTCAGTGATCGTATCAGTAAACGTGTCAGTGATCATGTCAGTGATCGTGTCAGTGATCGTGTCAGTGATCGTGTCAGTGATCGTGTCAGTGATCATGTCAGTGATCGTGTCAGTGTTCATGTCAGTGATCGTGTCAGTGATCGTGTCAGTGATCGTGTCAGTGATCGTGTCAGTGATCGTATCAGTGATCGTGTCAGTGATCGTGTCAGTGATCGTGTCGGTGTTCATGTCAGTGATCGTGTCAGTGATCGTGTCAGTGATCATGTCAGTGATCGTGTCAGTGATCGTGTCAGTGATCATGTCAGTGATCGTGTCAGTGATCGTGTCAGTGATCGTGTCAGTGTTCATGTCAGAGATCGTGTCAGTGATCATGTCAGTGATCATGTCAGTGATCATGTCAGTGATCGTGTCAGTGATCATGTCAGTGATCATGTCAGTGATCATGTCAGTGATCGTGTCAGTGTTCATGTCAGTGATCGTGTCAGTGATCATGTCAGTGATCATGTCAGTGATCGTGTCAGTGATCGTGTCAGTGATCATGTCAGTGATCGTGTCAGTGATCGTATCAGTGATCATGTCAGTGATCATGTCAGTGATCATGTCATTTTACCTACATAAAGGTGTTGAATCTATAAACACATCTGAGTGTAAACTGCAGGACCAATGAGTCACTGTTTCAGACTCGGATTCATCCATCTGAAAGACTCGTGATCCCCAAAATCTCCCCCAAGCTGGAATTCCGTGACATCATTTTAACACGATGAGGGAAACAGAGACAATTCTGCCATCAAATCCATCTAAAATAAGAGCCACAGAGGAGCAACAGCTGGTGATTATTTTGGAGCTACAGGACAATAAACCTCAAACAGAATGCATTTGATGAGCGTGACATGACGTGTGATTACACCATAAGCTGCCGTATGCTGGTTTGATCTGCTACCTGAACACTTTTACACAATGTTCAGCTGTGGGAGCAAAAATCATTAAGCAATGGTCACAGGTTCCAGGTCCTATCAGGTACTAAAAAATCAGCCTGTGGAAAATGGAGACAGATTTTCTTCTTTTTCTTAGCATTTGTGTGAGAAAGAATTATTAGTGATGTAACAGAAAAGTGTTCATCCCAAACCCACTCAGCTCTAATCTCAGTCCCAATCATGTCACAAACATGTCTGATGTCAACGCACATCGCATGCAAAACTGTGTGGTCTCTGGGACGGAGGAGCAAACCTGTCAATCACAGCCAATCATGGGCATCTTTGAGCTCATGCACGTGAAAGACGGCTTCTGTCACACGGAATTATTTAAAATTGTTTGTAAATCAAAAGAGATTATTAGTATTTTACTGCAATTTAAAATACGTTGTGAATGAGGACATTATTAAGATTAATATGGAGCTCAGAACAAGCCAACACTATAGACTCAGCTGAACTGAGTTAGTGTTAATGAGGCCTAATTACGTGCCTACTGAGTGATAATATCAGAATTCGTCCAAACACAATCAACTAAAATATCTTGGCTCATTAATTCACAGCAACATGGTGCACGTGTGTGTGTGTGTGTGTGTGTGTGTGTGTGTGTGTTTAGGTGGCAGTGTAGAAGGCGCAGCAGCTCACACTCTTGTGGCCAGACGAAACATCTTTTCCGTAGTTGTCTGATTGTGAATCCTCACACTTGATTGGTGGGGAGTTTTCAGTGCTGGACTCATCACGTGACACACGTCTGCGTTTACACACCGCAGTGTATGCCACAGACTCCGCCCAGTCATTCTCACGTACTTTGTCCTGACTATTGTTGTTACTTGGTCGAGGTGACCAGGGCAAACTGGTAGGTATCTTGTTCTGGTAGCTGACCTTTGACCCCCAACCAGTGGCCATAGAGGCAAAGGCGGATTCAGAGTAGCAGGTGAGGGCACGAGAGCTCAGGGCGTAGGGCAGGAACTCAGACTCGTATGGCTGCTGCACCGGGGTCACGAGCCAGCGGTGGGACGCAGTACACTCCTCCGGAGGCTGCAGCGTGCGCTCAGCGCTGTAGAAGCGACTCGGGGGCAAAGCGTTCACAAACTGGTCATGCAGGAACGGCTGCACCGGGTAGCGAGCACTCGAGACAAGCTGGTGAGTGCGCGGGGAATCGGCAGGGGGCGGAGTTAACCTT
>NC_062542.1:215000-220000 GCF_022655615.1 Tachysurus fulvidraco
GGGATTATAAATCATTATAAACACAGAGTGGGATTATAAATCATTACAAACACTGAGAGTGGGATTATAAATCATTATAAACACTGAGAGTGGGATTATAAATCATTATAAACACTGAGAGTGGGATTATAAATCAGTATAAACACAGAGAGTGGGATTATAAATCATTATAAACACAGAGAGTGGGATTATAAATCATTGTAAACACAGAGTGTGGGATTATAAATCATTATAAACACTGAGAGTGGGATTATAAATCATTATAAACACTGAGAGTGGGATTATAAATCATTGTAAACACAGAGTGTGGGATTATAAATCATTATAAACACTGAGAGTGGGATTATAAATCATTATAAACACTGAGAGTGGGATTATAAATAATTATAAACACAGAGAGTGGGATTATAAATCATTATAAACACTGAGAGTGGGATTATAAATCATTATAAACACAGAGTGGGATTATAAATCATTATAAACACTGAGAGTGGGATTATAAATCATTATAAACACTGAGAGTGGGATTATAAATCATTATAAACACAGAGTGGGATTATAAATCACTGAGAATAAACACAGATCTGCAGTGTTGATGAACACAGAGTGTTTGGTGAACTGGGATGTCTGGATGTTGTCTCCTCACCACCCTCACATGTCTCTCGGGTTTACAGACTGTGGAGCTGTGAGACGCTTTACATCCCAGGTGTCACCTTCTGGCTCTTGCCTTTTAGTTATGATGTCATAGCTAGTCTTGATGAAGTCCCTGTCTGCACTTTGCACATAATTTACATTGTCCATCACCTTACAGTCATACCTAACAATTTTATACAATCCTTATATCTTCTTCTTCTTCTTCTTCTTCTTCTTCTATTTATTTATATCTCTCTTCTGTTTAGATACTGTAAAGCTGAAATAAATAAAATTAATTTAAATGAATTGAATTGAATAATCCCACTTCTATTTGTTTATAATGATTTATAATCTAAAATGCTGGTGTTTGTAATGATTTATAATCACACTCTTAGTGTTTATAATGATTTATAATCCCAAATGCTGGTGTTTATTATGATTTATAATCCCAAATGCTGGTGTTTATAATGATTTATATTCCCAAATGCTGGTGTTTATAATGATTTATAATCCCACTCTCAATGTTTTTATAATGATTTATAATCCCACTCTCAGTGTTTATAATAATTTATAATCCCACTCTCAGCGTTTATAATAATTTATAATCCCACTCTCAGCATTTATAATAATTTATAATCCCACTCTCAGCGTTTATAATAATTTATAATCCCACTCTCAGCGTTTATAATAATTTATAATCCCACAATGTTTTATAATGATTTATAATCCCACTCTCAGTGTTTATAATGATTTATAATCCCAAGTGATGGTGTTTATTATGATTTATAATCACACTCTCAGTGTTTATAATGATTTATAATCCCACTGTCAGTGTTTATAATGATTTATAATCCCACTCTCAATGTTTTTATAATGATTTATAATCCCACTCTCATTGTTTATTATGATTTATAATCACACTCACAGTGTTCATAATGATTTATAATAATATTCTCTGTGTTTATAATAATTTATAATCCCGCTTTGTTTTATAATGATTTATAATCCCACTCTGTTTTTTTATAATGATTCATATTCCCACTCAATGTTTTTTTTATAATGATTTATAATCCCAAGTGATGGTGTTTGTATTGATTTATAATCCCAATCTCACTGTTTTTATAATTACTTATAATCCCACTCTCGTGTTTATAATGATTTATAATCCCACTCTCAGTGTTTTTATAATGATTTATAATCCCACTCTCTGTGTTTATAATGATTTATAATCCCAATCTCAGTGTTTATAATGATTTATAATCCCACTGTCAGTGTTTATAATGATTTATAATCCCACTCTCAGTGTTTATAATGATTTATAATCCCACTGTCAGTGTTTATAATGATTTATAATCCCACTCTGTGTTTATAATGATTTATAATCGCACTCTGTGTTTATAATGATTCATAATCCCAGTCTCAGTGTTTATAATTATTTATAATCCCAAGTGATGGCGTTTGTATTGATTTATAATCCAAATTTCACTGTTTTTATAATGATTTATAATCCCACTCTGTGTTTTTATAATTATTTATAATCCCACTCTCGTGTTTATAATGATTTATAATCCCACTCTGTTTTTATAATTATTTATAATCCCACTCTCAGTGTTTATTATGATTTATAATCCCACTCTGTGTTTATAATGATTTATAATCCCACTCTCAGTGTTTATAATGATTTATAATCCCAATCAATGGTGTTTGTAAAGATTTATAATCCCACTCTCAGTGTTTATTATGATTTATAATCCCACTCTCAGTGTTTATAATGATTTATAATCCCAATCAATGGTGTTTGTAAAGATTTATAATCCCACTCTGTGTTTAGAATGATTTATAATCCCACTCTGTGTTTATAATGATTTATAATCACACTCTCAGTGTTTATAATGATTTATAATCCCACTCTCAATGTTTTTATAATGATTTATAATCCCACTCTCATTGTTTATTATGATTTATAATCACACTCACAGTGTTCATAATGATTTATAATAATATTCTCTGTGTTTATAATAATTTATAATCCCGCTTTGTTTTATAATGATTTATAATCCCAATTTCACTGTTTTTATAATGATTTATAATCCCACTCTGTTTTTATAATTATTTATAATCCCACTCTCGTGTTTATAATGATTTATAATCCCACTCTCAGTGTTTATAATGATTTATAATCCCAATCAATGGTGTTTGTAAAGATTTATAATCCCACTCTGTGTTTAGAATGATTTATAATCCCACTCTGTGTTTATAATGATTTATAATCCCAGTCTCAGTGTTTATAATGATTTATTATCCCAAGCACTGGTGTTTGTAATGATTTATAATCCCACTCTCATTGTTTATTATGATTTATAATCCCACTTTCTGTGCTTATAATGATTCATAATCCCACTCTCAATGTTTTTATAATGATTTTCAATCCCTCTCAGTGTTTCTAATGATTTATAATCCCACTTCATAATGATTTATAATCTCACTCAGTGTTCATAATGATTTATAATTCCAGTCTATGTTTAAAATGATTTCTAATCCTTATATAAATCATTATAAACACTGAGAGTGGGATTGTAAATCATTATAAACACCAGAGTTTAGGATTATAAATCATTATAAACACTGAGAGTGGGATTATAAATCATTTTTAGATAAGATGCGATTAGATTCACTTTATTGTCATTACACATGTACAAGGCAACACAATGCACTCTGGTTAGACCTAAACTGCATTGCGTTGCCTTGTACATGTGTAATGACAATAAAGTTGAATCTAATCTAATAAACACTGAGAGTGGGATTATAAATCATTATAAACACACGAGAATGGGCTTATAGATAATTATAAACACCGAGTGTGGGATTGTAAATCATTATTCACCCTCAGAGAGTGAAAATAGATCGTTATAAACACTAGGTGAGTGACATTATAAATCATTATAAAAACATTAGAGTGGGATTATAAGTCATTATAAGCACAGAGAGACTCCACAAATCCACAAACCTTGTGAGCATCCAGACATTCCAGTTCACCAAACACTCTGTGCCTGTTAACCCTCCAATTAAAGGGTAACTAGCACTCTGTGTAGTTTTTATGAAGATAATTTGTACTTTTACTTTTTTAACACCAGCACTTTTACACTTATACAGTAAGGATTATTTCAGCAATGTTACAGTACTTGTACTTACGTTTCCGTTCCACTGCTGTTACCTACAACATTATCTATTGTTTGGGTTTAAATTAATAATCAGCATTTTTTGCCTGACATTCTCACATCAAAACAAAACCCTCAAAAATTGTGCTGTATTTCCTTTAGCCAGAGATTTATTTTCCTTAGTCACATTTCTGTCAATCTGTCTGACAAATGCCATAAATGTAAAGGTAAAATGTCCACTGGAACAGTTCATGAAGTCCTCACTGCTGTGCACTGATCTAGTGTTTTTATTCCTAATTCAATTTTCTACAGTATTAAATAAAAATTTTGGATTATTTTGGTTATCTTTAATAAGGCTGGAGAAACAGACTGATTTAGCAGCACTAAGAGATTAACGCTTTAATGCTAAATGAAATACTGATCATTTAGTTTGACACCATTTATGTTCTAATTTCCTAGTGTGTTTTAAAGTGTGTTGTCATTGTATGTGGATTAGCCTGTTTGTCTGGTCCCTGGCCCCGGCTCTGGCTCTGCATTGTCACGTTTAACTAGAACTGTTCTTAAACTATGTGCTGTGCTGCAAGAACTGAGAGCAGCACCTTCTGATGTGATGGACACCGTCCTGTCCTAACAGTCCAGACTTACACTATTTTTATTAGTTTTTTTTCACATCAAGACAAAAAAACACTCTACAAAAAAAAAAAAAAAAAGAAAGATTACAATTGGAACATAAAAAAATAACAATAATAAGAAATTAAAAAATAATAAAAATAAAAATGAGAATAACATAAAATTACACATAAATGAGATAAAATATCGATAATACAGTAATAACTTAAAAAAGTGCAGCAATTCAGTGTTCTTTAACCTTGTTTTGTTCGGGTCCAAAGTTATTCTGCTGTCAAGTCCACTTGATTACAGAAGTGCAGAAAGGGAGTCCAGATGTTCTAAAAGTCGTTTAACTTTCCTTTGCTCCAATTATCTTGAAAGACCACATTGTTTTTGGTTCACCGCCCGGACATCCAACAGATCAGCAACCATAATCCCACACACAAACCAGTGGCTAGTGTCGCTGTGATTGGCAGGGGAAAGAGAGTAGGTCTCTCCACCTCAGGGAAGAGAAAAACAGCATATATGAGTCAGTCTGTGTGTGTGTGTGTGTGTGTGTGTGTGTGTGTGTGTGTGTGTGTGTGTGTGTGTGTGTGTTTG